>NC_057940.1:57002419-57007419 GCF_018555375.3 Anguilla rostrata
AATAAAACCCAACACCAACACACCCTCAACAGAGACCTTCAAACCACTCAATACCACTGATCCACCCAGAGGAAGAGAAGCACTTACACACTCAACACAGACACAAATCTAATCAAAATGTATTTGTACAGCGCAGTTCACGAGCGTTTGTAAAAATGCACTTCACAGTAAACCCTGGCCTTGACCCCAACACGAGCAAGCCTAGACCGATGGTGGCAAGGATAAACTCCCAGGGTGGGACAGAGGGGAATAAACCTCCGGATGAACGACACTCACCCTAAGGGTGTGGGTCTTAATGACCAACACGGTCAATCAGCCAATCAACCGACTCAACAGACACTCAGCGCAGACAAACGCACCACTCATCACACAACCAAGGCTTAAGAATTGTTGAACAGACACTCAACACAGACAGAATTCCTTTAAAATTCGAGGCCAGCCCGTGTGCGGAATCTCAAGGGTGCAGAATATTCTGGAAGCCTCTATGTGACCTCACACAGATGGGTCATCCTATGATCAGAGAAAAGGCTTTTAATAACAAACATTGGAAAATGCTCAGGATATGAACCTGTCATCACAAATATTCCTTTGTTATGTCAGTCTCAGAATGCAGCACCAAGGTTTTCTGCTGCAGAAGGGCTATGTTGGATAAAGGCTCGCAACAAACACAACCGCAACCAAGACTGAAGTATCAGGGTCCTGCCACGGAGAAAACCAACAGCCCAACTCTCTGATATTATTACTATTACTATTATTGTTGTTATTAATAATTTATTGTGCTCTTTTGCAGCAAAACTTTGAGAATGCATGCACCCCCCCCCCCGCCCCCCCCCAAGTAGCCTAATGTTCATGTCATTGGATTTGGATATTGCAACAAACAAAACTCAGAACTTCCATCGCCTAAAACCATCCAAACACATCTTAAACACTTCTCCAAGAATTGAATTAAGTTCATTTTTATGTGACTTATATAGGTAATTACCCATATCATGTGTTATGTATTAAAAAGTCCTGAGCCATAAAATCCTCATTAAGGGAAATGTGGGGAGATGGTTTTGGCTGGAGGAGCTTATTTTGAAATCAGGAATATCATAAATAACACAGCAATAATTATGGTAATGAATTGTGCAGCAGTAATCGTCCCTGTGAAGGATACGAAGAACAGCAGGACCTGGTGGTGCTTCAGCGCGCCGACGAGGCCCACAACCGCCACCAGGAACAGGAACACGCCCACTCCGATGACTCCGCCCACCACCTGGAAACTGGACACCAGGCCAAACCACTTCCCCCATGCGGCAAAGCCAATCAGGAGCAGGCTCACCATCTTGGGGGGGGGGGGGGGGGGGGAGAGAGGGGGGAGTGCAGGAGAGGGAGAAAGAGAGATGCAGAGGGAGGAGTGAGCAACAGGGGTGAGGGAGTGGGAGAAAGAGGGAGAGAGAGAGAGAGAGAGAAAGAGAGAGGGAAAGAGAGAGAGAGAGAAGCTGAGTTTATACAGAATTTATGAGTCAGATACACCCAACCAATCAGGACGTAGCACCATTTCACTCAGGTGAACCCCTACTGATTTACTTATTGTGTTTCTGCAGGAGGGCAGTTTACTCAGTCCACACAGTCAGCAAACACGGTTCTCTCTGCCCATTAGGAATAAAAGGGTCTGGGACTACCCCTTATGACCCAAACACACAAGCTGTGTGACCTGTGTGTATGTGTGTGTGTAATCATGAAGATAAATATGCATTATATATTCAAAAATAAAAATATGTAAATATATTTCTCTATGGATGCATTTAATCAACTTCTTGGGTGAAGTGGTACCATTTTTTATTACATTACATTACATTACAGGCATTTAGCAGACGCTCTTATCCAGAGCGACTTACACAACTTTTTTCATAGCATTTTACATTGTGTCCATTTATACAGCTGGATATATACTGAAGCAATTTCGGTTAAGTACCTTGCTCAAGGGTTACAAGTCTAGTTCCTTACCCACTGTGCTACACTCCGTCCTACATGATTTTAAATGATGTATTAAATAAAACTTTTCCATTCAGACTAACAAGATGAGGTTTTCAATGGATCTCCTGAGTCACTCAACGCAGCTGAACATTTTTATGAGGTCGTTAGACAAGAAGACTCAGATCAGACCCTGCAGAGATACAGAGGGCTCTATATCACTACAAAGCGCCCTTTAACCCAGGACCCACCCTCAGACTGCACAGCGTACACAGGCCTCGAGTCTCTCCCTGCGTTGTGTTTACATTACCTGCTTGCTGCGCTGCTGTCGTTGTATTACCTGTGCTGTTGTGTTTGTATTACCTGTGCTGTTAGGTTTGTATTACCTGTGCTGCTGTGTTTGTATTACCTGTGCTGTTGAGTTTGTATTACCTGTGCTGTTGTGTTTGTATTACCTGTGCTGTTAGGTTTGTATTACCTGTGCTGTTGTGTTTGTTTTACCTGCGCTGTTGTGTTTGTATTACCTGTGCTGTTAGGTTTGTATTACCTGTGCTGCTGTGTTTGTATGACCTGTGCTGTTGTGTTTGTTTTACCTGCGCTGTTGTGTTTGTTTTACCTGCGCTGTTGTGTTTGTTTTACCTATGCTGTTAGGTTTGTATTACCTGTGCTGCTGTGTTTGTATTACCTGTGCTATTGTGTTTATATTACCTGTGCTGTTAAGTTTGTATTACCTGTGCTGTTGTGTTTGTATTACCTGTGCTGTTAGGTTTGTATTTCCTTTGCTGTTGTGTTTATATTACCTGTGCTGTTGTGTTTATATTACCTGTGCTGTTGTGTTTATATTACCTGTGCTGTTGTGTTTGTATTACCTGTGCTGTTGTGTTTGTATTGCCTGTGCTGTTGTGTTTGTATTAACTGTGCTGTTGTGTTTGTATTGCCTGTGCTGTTGTGTTTATATTACCTGTGCTGTTCTGTTTATATTACCTGTGCTGTTGTGTTTATATTACCTGTGCTGTTGTGTTTATATTACCTGTGCTGTTCTGTTTATATTACCTGTGCTGTTGTGTTTGTATTACCTGTGCTGTTAGGTTTGTATTACCTGTGCTGTTGTGTTTGTATTGCCTGTGCTGTTGTGTTTATATTACCTGTGCTGTTCTGTTTTTATTACCTGTGCTGTTGTGTTTGTATTACCTGTGCTGTTAGGTTTGTATTACCTGTGCTGTTAGGTTTGTATTACCTGTGCTGTTAGGTTTGTATTACCTGTGCTGTTGTGTTTGTATTACCTGTGCTGTTGTGTTTGTATTACCTGTGCTGTTGTGTTTGTATTGCCTGTGCTGTTCTGTTTATATTACCTGTGCTGTTCTGTTTATATTACCTGTGCTGTTGTGTTTGTATTACCTGTGCTGTTAGGTTTGTATTGCCTGTGCTGTTGTGTTTATATTACCTGTGCTATTGTGTTTATATTACCTGTGCTATTGTGTTTATATTACCTGTGCTGTTGTGTTTGTATTACCTGTGCTGTTAGGTTTGTATTGCCTGTGCTGTTGTGTTTATATTACCTGTGCTATTGTGTTTATATTACCTGTGCTGTTGTGTTTGTATTACCTGTGCTGTTAGGTTTGTATTTTTTGTGCTGTTGTGTTTATATTACCTGTGCTGTTGTGTTTGTATTACCTGTGCTGTTAGGCTTATATTTCCTGTGCTGTTGTGCCATGTTTGTATTTTTTATGCAAAGATGGAAAGCAGATTTGTGTGTAAAACTGACTAAACATTTTCTAATCTCATCTGATCTAACTATACCTGGATGGACTCCACGGTTTCACTGTGTTCATACAAACAAACACACCTGACCGGCTGATTTTACGAGTCTCGTAATATCCATAGCTGTAATTATTAAATCTCTTTTTTAAACCCCCATTTACAGACTTGCTTTTATGCTATTTTAATTGCTTGTTTTCATTTTATCGCTTTTTTATATGCATTTACTATTTGATTTTTATTCTGTTCTCCTCGCGCATTTATTAATGTAATTCTCAGCTGATTGGCATCATTTTAGTTTCATTCTACTGTCTCTGTGTACTCCATCCATATTTTCTTGTTTGTAAAGCACTTTACACTTTCTAAACAGTGTTTCTAATTAAGTTCAATATGAATATTATGTGTCATTATTATTTGTATGTATTATTGTTGTTAATAATCATAGTTATTCCATAAACGCCCCAGACATATTAGTGCTCATATAAAATGTGGACTGAAAAAAAAGATGTCTTTCACCGCTCCTAAAGAATACAGTTATCCAAAATGATTGCATTTGAATATAAGATTTAACCGTTCTACTTCTGTCAGCACCGAAGCTCGCGTGCACCAAAACCCCGGATGCCAGAGGGTCCTCTTTTTCTTTCAAGCACATTTTGTTTATGTCAGCATCTCGTTAATTAGATGTTATAGATGTCCATACGAAATAAATCTGGCCTGAGTTACACGTGAATTAGCTTTATCGCGGTTATTAGGCCGCTGAACGTCTGATGTAGGTCCACGATACAATGACATGGCGACTTGGCTATGCTTACATGTACTAGAGCGTTAAATGGCTGCAGTGCAGCCTTGAGTTGGTTTTGGATGAACGACTCTAAAGTTTAAGTTGAGTAGCCTACTCAGCCACATGGTGGTCGTTTTAGGGGACCCCTGTGACGGGAAAAGTTTGGGAACACCGGCTCTGAGTCATCCCGATTTTATTTTTGTCCTATGGCACACCCTGCTCTGTGCCACTTGGAGAAAAATATCAGCTCAGCTCGGCGCATTTGAGCGTTAACTCCCTGCTACAGACAGAGGTAATACGCTGCAGGTGGACGTTGAACACCCATTATCTGATACACCTCAGCATAACGCGATAAAACGGAAAACAATGGCGCAATCTGACACAGAAAACCGCCCGCACAGCACGATTTCCTCGGGAATCAGGCGTGCGAACGTTATTTACAGGACAGTTAGACACAATCCATAGCACATCGGATCCATATCTTTAAATGTGGGCTATACAGGTT
>NC_057940.1:57012419-57107419 GCF_018555375.3 Anguilla rostrata
TATAGCATATACCACTATCCACAGAGAGCACACCCACTGTATAACATGTACCACAATCTACAGAGAGTACACCTACAGTATAACATACACCACTATCTACAGAGAGTACACCTACAGTATAACATACACCACTATCTACAGAGAGTACACCTATAGTATAACATACACCACTATGTACAGAGAGTACACCCACTGTATAACATGTATCACAATCTACAGAGAGTACACCTACAGTATAACATACACCACTATCTACAGAGAGAGTACACCCACTGCATAACATACACCACTATCCACAGAGAGTACATCTACAGTATAACATATACCACTATCCACAGAGAGTACACCCACTGTATAGCATATACCACTATCGACAGAGAGAGTACACCCACTGTATAGCATATACCACTATCCACAGAGAGCACACCCACTGTATAACATACACCACTATCTACAGAGAGAGTACACCCACTGTATAGCATATACCACTATCCACAGAGAGCACACCCACTGTATAACATACACCACTATCTACAGAGAGTACATCTACAGTATAACATACACCACTATCTACAGAGAGAGTACACCCACTGTATAGCATATACCACTATCCACAGAGAGCACACCCACTGTATAACATATACCACTATCCACAGAGAGCACACCCACTGTATAACATACACCACTATCTACAGAGACTAAACCCACTGTATAACATACACCACTATCACTATGAGTACAGGTATGTACAGATGTATAGACGTGTTTAGGTATGCATAGGTGTGTCCAGGTGTGTGGGTGAGTACAGATATGTACAGGTGTGTAGATGTGTTTGGGTATGTACAGGTACATACAGGTATGTAGGTGAGTACAGGTATGTACAGGTGTGTAGATGTGTTTAGGTATGTACGGGTATGTAGGTGAGTACAGGTATGTACAGGTATGTAGGTGAGAACAGGTATGTACAGGTGTGTAGATGTGTTTGGGTATGTACAGGTACGTACAGGTGTGTAGATGTGTTTAGGTATGTACAGGTATGTACAGGTGTGTAGGTCACTACAGGTGTGCTCAGGTGTGCTCAGGTGCAGTACCTCTCGTATAGGACACTCCTGGGACAGGCGTTCCTGCAGCTCTTTCTGCAGCTCCTTGCGGGTGCCCAGGGACTGCTGCAGACGCAGGAAGTCTGAGAGCTCTTTTAACCCTGCCTCGTTAAAGTACTTAGAGAAGTGCTCCACATTCTGCTTATTGGCTGGGAACAGCTCCTGCACAGACACAGCCAATCACATGTATCCATTACAGAGAGGAAGCAGAAGCTGTAAACCATTAACCAATCACATCTAGCCATTTCAGCTGTTACTTCCTGCAATCACCCATGTGAATCCCTAGCAAGTAAACACAAGAGATCTCTTCAAAACAGTTCATGCAACTGACCACCAGAGGGCAATATTTCATTGACACACTCATCCACATTTACAGGGTGATGGTAGCATCAAAGAATGCGTTACTTATTTAATTAATTTAATGATTAAGCAATTAAAAGCAGCTCTGACCAGGAGCCTCTTGTCCAGGCTGGCCTTCCTCAGGGCAGATGTGACGGCGCTGGCGTCTCTTTCCGCCATCCAGGCCTTGAACATCTTCACCGCGAAGGAGGCGGAGATCCCTGCCCGGATGGTGGGTTACCGTGACGATATTAGAGCGCCAGGAGTCACCGCGGAGACATTACAGTACAGCCCATTTCAATGATGGTGCCACAATACAGACCGTCGCCATGGAAATGCTACACTGTAACCACGGAGATGCTACCAGTACTTACACCCCTGTGGCCAGAACCAGACACTGTAACTCACAGTTAAGTATGACTACAGCCTGAATTCAATCGACTTTCCTTAAATGTTTGGCTTGAAATTAAACACAAACTTTTATAATGTTCTTCAGAAATGGCGGTTCATTTTGGTGATTTTTAGAAAGAGTGTGTGGAAAGGAGAGAGTATTGGGGGTGATCACACTGTAGGAAGCTGCTGATCTAGGATCAGTGACTGCGTGTTGCAGGCATAGTTATGGTTAGGAGAGAGGGGCTTTAGAAGCTGATCCTAGCTCAGTGTTTTTTTGGGGGGACACACCTTCCTTGACGACGTTGTCGCTGAAGAGGCTGGTGAGGATGGCAGGTGGAAGCGTCCCATTGGCCAGCAGGATTCCTACCAGCATGGCCAGCTTTGTCTGCTCCGATTCGCTGAAGGCTTTCAGGAAGAGCAGCAGCTGCACAGGAAGTGACACGCACAAACAGGAAGTAAAGCAAATGTCTGAGTCAGATGAATGAGCCTGTTAATTTAGCATGTAATTTAGCCTCAATCCCACACAATAGGAAAAAAAAAGATCAAGTTTATTTTCAACCACTCCTAAACAAAAAGGCTTATCAGTTTCCTCAGTGACGCAATGAATATTTCAGAACATCCATTGGTCAGATAGGGACACATTGCATGCTTTTCCACATGCAATTGTTTAATAAAACAGGCTGGGTGCACTTTCACCTCCCTCCACCAGATGTCACTGCACTACATGTTTCCAGCTGGTCTCTATCAGAACATGTAAACTCTTCAGGCATGTATGACCGTGTATAACTCACCAATAAATTCACCAATTTCTTTCTTAAGTATCCCTAAAAATGTCTGTTTTTGCATAACTGTTGTACCCAGACCAGTCCCGTTAGTCCAGCTCCCCCATTTGCATGGCCTGTTTTGTTTATCATGGGTCACCTCTGATGCAAAGCGGAACATGCACATTATTCAACACGTACTGCTGTGTTTTTTAAAGGCCAGCAGCTAAGCCGCTCGAGGCCAGAAGATCCCATCCTGACTGAAACATGATATTTATTCTAGTTTTTCTCTTTGTTTTTGACAGGTACCCTTGAGGTGATGTTCAGAGCATTCAAGTTTACAGCACTGAACACACATGGCACAACTGCAAATACAACACTACTCACACCATAAACCCTTCCATCCCTTCAAAATAATTATCTCCATTATAATTATGTCTCATGAGCATTATGCCCAAATCTCTGCTGTCATTGAAAAAATAATAAAATAAAAAAACGTTCACCTTCTTGATCTCCTCTTCAAACGCCTTCTCCAGGTACTTGTATCTCCTTATGAGCTTATTAAAAACCTGCAGACACGTACAATGAAAGGAAATCAAATAGGGACGGAAGACAAAGAATAAGCTCAAAATGAATGTATAATTTGTTTATAAAGAATTTATAAAGGTCTAAAAAAGTAAACATCGGCCTGGTGTTCTGTAGCAGACACTGTATAAGTTAGGGATCTACAGAGAGAATGCAAGGCCTGTTCGTGTTTTTAAAAACGTTAGCATTAAGCAGATACTCTTATCCGGTGTGAATTACTCCTTTATATAGCTGGATATTTCCTGAATTAAAGTTCCTTACCCAAGGGTACATTGCCCCAGTGGCTCCTGAAGTTCACAGCATTTACCCAGCTCATTTTAAGGGTTTATCACAGACTCTCACAGCACAAATGTCTGAGCCCTATCAACTTAACCTTTTGTAAGGTTAGGACAGATGAGATATTTAAACAGATAGAGAGAGGAGGCTTCATGTTATGTGTAAACAATGCATGTATTCCTTCTGCAACACACATTCTCGTGCGTGGTAATTAAAATCTTTTGAATTTGAATTTGAGGGAGACAGAGAAAGACACAGAGATGGGCAGTAGAGGGAGTTAATCCAGGAGGATTATGCTGACAGGACAGCTCTCTGGTGACATGGTGGATATGCTGGGGATTTGGGGGAATTAGGGGCTCTGATACTCCCTGCCATGGACAACCCCCCTCCCCACTCCCCCCAAACCACCCCAGTCCTACAACGCAGCTCAACTGAGTGAGACCCAAGGGAAAGAGGGAAGAAAGAGAAAGAGAGAAAAAGACAGACAGAAACAAACAGACAGGTAAAACAGAAACAGACAGACAGACAGAGAGACTGAGAGACAGAGAGACAGACACACAGGTAAAAGAGAAACATGCAGACAGGTCCACAGACAGACAGACAGACAAGTACAGAGACAGACAGACAGACAGACAAGTACAGAGACAGACAGACAGACAGACAGACAGGTCCAGAGACAGACAGACTGACAGACAGACAAGTACAGAGACAGACAGACAGACAGGTAAAAGAGAAACACAGACAGACAGACAGGTAAAAGAGAAACAGACAGACAGACAGAGAGACAGACACACAGGTAAAAGAGAAACAGACAGACAGGTACAGAGAGAGACAGACAGACAGACAGACAGACAGGCCCGACTCACCTGAGCATAGTTGCGGATGGCGGCATGGTCCTCGGCCGCAGTGAACACGCAGTGATTGGTCACCTTGGTCTTGTCCCCGTCGTCGATGCGTGTTCCCCCAGGAGCTGGGGGCCAAAGAAAGGTCAAGGGTCAGCGGGGGTCAAGGGTCATAGAGTTAAAGCCAGATCACAGCGTTTTCCTGACTTCAGGTCAGCGCGTTAGAGAGAGAGCCAACCCCCAAACAGGACAGGTCTCCCCTTAATGCAGCCGGGACGAGGCGGGGCGGGGCAGTGTGGGGTAGGGCGGGGTGGTGTGGGGTGGGGTGGGGTGGGGCGGGGCACAGGAGCAGGATGAATTGATCAGTGTTTTAACCTGTTATTACAGTAGTGTGATAACTATATTAGTGTATTAACTTGTTATTACAGTTTTGTGATTATTTAGTCAGTGTATTAACCTGTTATAACAGTGGTGTGGTTCTCCTGGTTGACACTGAAGAGGAATTCGATGTGAGGATCACAGCTCACCCTCTGAGGCAGAAATATCAAAGTGGGATAAAAATAGATCACTCCTGGCCGCAGGACGCATGGAATGTTCTGATTGGTGGGGAGGAATGCAGACAGGAGGCGTGTCAGCACCCTGGCCACCAGGGGTACTAAAACTGACTGTCCTCATGGGGCAAGTGCCAGAGCTACAACTGAGGCCAAAATACTACTGATTACTGAACCAAAAAACTACAGACTACTGAACCAAAAAACTACTGACTACTGAACCAAAAAATTACTGACTATTGAACCAAAAACTATACTACTGAGCCAAACTACTGATACTGACCAAAAACTGCTGACTATGAGGCCAAAAATACTACTACTGAACAATACTACTAGCCAAAAACTAACTATGACCAAAGCTGACTAGTGAGGCCAAAAAACTACTGACTACTGAACCAAAATACTACTGACTACTTAAGCCAAAAAACTACAAACTACTGAAGCCAAAAAACTACTGACTGAAGTAAAAAAAACTACTGAAGCCAAAAAACTACTGACTGAAGTAAAAAAACTACTGACTGAAGTATCAAAACTCAAAAAAAAATAAAAACACACTCTGCCATCCAGCCATCTAAATGTGAACATCACTGACATCGTTTAAAATCGTGACCCGAATTACAGTTTGTTTCCTGAACTGGAACTGGAATGGACCCCACCTGCACCATGCATGTTTCATACACACTCAGTACATACAGCTAGCGGCCTCTGTGCTTCTCCTGCTTTACACAGGCTGTCCTTCAGCCTGTAAGACTGTAACTGGGTTTGACAGAGAGAGCTCAGACTGGGGAAGACAAGCTAATTACCCACAGATTAGACAGGGCTAGTTGGGACAGCGTGTGCGGGTCTAGCACTCAATTTACATACCGTGACTTTAAGATGCATTACTTATGATTTGCATATAATTTGCATATGCATGAGCAGCCAAAACCGGGCTACAATTTTGAAGTTCACTTCATGATCTGGTTAACATAACATAACATAACATAATGACGAGAACAGGCCATTCAGCCCAACAATGCTCTCCATTTTCCTGACTAAATTAGTGCTCTGATTACCTACAGACTAGATAGTATCTAACACCATATCAAGCCTGGTCTTGAAAATCCCCAGAGTTTCTGCCTCTACTACGTGACCTGGCAGGCTATTCCACACATTGACCAAGTCTTCCTAATGTCTGCACGGAATCAGTGGTCAGTATGGTGTGGACAGCATTTGCAGCTGTCATGAAATAAGCAACACACACTCTGCTCAGTACTTTCTCTTAGTGCAACTGATCTGGGGCCAGGTTCCCCCGTCCACATCCCAACCGTATGCATTATGAGCAGAAAGGCCAAACTGATCCTAGATCAGCACTCTTACGCTCTTTACGAATTTATTTTGTTTTATGAATTGTATGATTTGCCTGCTGTCTACAGCTGGACTCTCTCTGCCCAGGGTAGTGGTCCTGCTGGGGTTTGCTCTCACGCTACACCACCAACTAGTTCAGGCACGAGTAATCAGGCAAGGTGAGATAATTACCGCTTAATCACCCGCTTTAATGAGGTGCTGAGTAAGGATGTGATCGAGCAGACCCTGCAGCTCTCCAGAACCGACCCAGCCTCGGGCCTGGACCTGACACCCCAGGGATGCAATCACCCTAACGAGCGGAAAAACAGCTGCCTTTATTTTCTTAACATGAATGCCGTTGTTCTGTTGTTCTCTTCCAGCTGGAATACCGGCATCTGCCATCAGACCCCTGCAACTCATTCAGAATGCTGCAGCTCATCTGGTCTTCAACCTCTCCAGACACTCCCACGTCACTCCCCTGCTCACTACCCTCCACTGGTTGCCTGTTATGGCTCGCAAGTTTCCCAGAATTTGATTGGACAGACTGGGATTTTGAATTTGGACGCTATGGGGGACTGAGCATCCATTTTGTTTCGGCATAGCGACAGGTGGACTCACCGAGCATGCTCCCGGCGATGAGGATGTCGAACAGCGTTTCGGCATAGCGACGGTAGTCCAGTCTGGACCCGGCGACATCCAGGAACCTGGTCACCACCTCCAGGTCCCCGTTGGCTTCGCTGAGGCCCGCGACAATCGTGTCTCTGAACACCGTGGGCTCAAACTTCTCCTTTTCATCTGAGAGAGGGGGAGGAGAAGGGGGGAAGGGGGGAGGGGAGAGGAGAGGGGAGGGGAGGGGGAGGAGGGGGAGGGGGGAGGAGGGGAAAGAGAAGGGGAGGAGGAGGAGGAGGAGGGGGAGGGGGAGGGGGAGGAGGAGGGGAGGGGAGGAGGAGAGGAGTAAAAAAGAAGGGAGGGTGTTTTTAAATACTGTTGCACCCCAAACCCTCCTGTTGCACATGTAAATGTCCCGTGGAATCAGGCTCATAAAAACACAAACACGCACAGAGACACACACATACACACTTGCGTAGCCATTTCTGTTTGTCTGATTCCATGCGAGCCAGTCAGGTAGTCACACCTGGCTGAAACACAGCCTCCTGTCTCAGACCCGGGTGGATTTTCAGCTCTCTGCTACCTGAGCTCCTGCACACGGCTGCTCAGGTGAGATGGGAAACAGGTGTTCTGGGAAGGTGTTCTGTAACATTGTTTTGAATGTTTTGAGAACATTGTGTTTTAGCTGTGGTCCTTAAAGGCAAATGAATCTGTAACACTAGATCTGGAGGTAGAGTTTGGAGTGAGAGGGGTGTGTGTGTGTGTGCGTGTGTGTGTGTGCGTGCCTGTGTCTGTGCGTGCGTGTGTGTGTGTATATGCATGTTTTTGTGTGTATTTCGCACTGTACCATTATAGATATAGCGGATATTAGGGTACGGGGTAAGGTCAAAGGGCACACACAGACCTATAGCGTAAGCTGTGTCTTTATCAAGTGCAGTGATTGGCTACATCACCCTGTTTTATTTCAGCGGCTCATAAAGAAAGCTTCTGAGTGGCTGAATGGATCAAAGAGGCGGGACTTCCGTGGAACTCACCCCTCTTCCTGGTCTTAAACCGCTGGCCTGTGAGCACTGGCTTCTGCTGCTTACCGGTATTCATAAAAGTCCTGAGAAAGAGACAAAGCCAGACATCAACAGGTGAGGGCTTACCTGTCCACCAGGTGAACTCTTACCTGTCCACGAATTGAACATTTACCTGCCCTAAAATATGACCTTTTACCTGTCCAAAATGTGTGCATTTACCTGTCCACAAGGTGAGCTTTTACCTGTCAAAATGTGAGCATTTACCTGTTCACCAGGTGAACTTTACCTGTCCACCAGGTGAGCTCACTTTCCTTTACCTCTCTCCGCATATACAATGGAATCTCAGAACCACAGCTCACCAGGTATGCCTGTACCTGTATTAGGTCTATAGTGTTCATTTTCTTGAAATATGAAATGTCAAGCATTCATTTCCTTTTGTTCAGTTCTGAACATGTGTCAAAATTAGCCTGGGAAAAAATGCTGGGGGCATATTCAATCTAACACAGATAAGTGTTTTTAACACCGCTCCCCCATTTGATTTCTCTTTCATTTAATAAAATTATTATTTTTTTAAATAGACAAACAGTTGGTAGACACAAGTAGCCAGGTGGAGTTTCATGGACACATGGATATGCTGACTGATATACAGAGACAGAAAAGGTAATAAAAACAGGAATAGAGAAGTAAATAAACAGAGGTAAATAAATGAATGTGTGATTGGGAAAAGATTTTGGAAAAGCAGGGAAATGTGGTGGTATCAGGTTTTAGAGGGATATGAACATTTCTCATGCATGTTCCATTGACAATAAACAGGAAGGCACTTCCTTTCGATCATCGATTTCTCTTTCATTTTTGATGACTTGCAAACCCTGACACGTGGAGGGAGAATGGTGAGAGACAGTAAAGTGGGTTGTTCTTGCGGACGGAGAGCAGCACAGTCTGCCAGGCTAAAGTCACTCACACACAGACCCCACAGACCCCACCGGCACCAGACCCCATGGACCTCACAGACCCCACAGACCTGGGCTTCAGAAACAGCCCAAAATGTACCAATCAAATCAGCAGGCTTACAGACAATAAGTTCCCCGTCACCATGGCGACGTGAGGAGGGCGACAGCGTTCCGCCGAAACCTGCTGATCGCAGCTATAAATAGCGGGGCTCACCTCGGCCGTGTGACGGCATTCTGGGACGTGTGTCGTATTACGCCGAGGGCAAGGGCAAAGCCCTGTCGCACGCGCGGGACTCGCTTAGCAACAGCTGCTCCGCCCCCCCAGCTGCTCCGCCCCCCCTCCCCACCACACCCCCCTGACAAGGCGCACTTTCACCCACTTTGACACGGACACTGATCCCGGTACAGCGCTAATCCACTGAATCCATCGCCACACTCACAGGCCCGAGATCGTCTGTAACCCGCCCAGTGAGCACGAGGCTGCACCATACCACACCATCATACCAAACCCACTGGCCTGGTCTCCTGTGATTAAAAAATGACCAAACTGGCAGGTAACTACATCACACAAAGCACTGTGAGGTTAATAAGCGCCTAACCTTACATGGCTTTCTCACCTGAAGGTGTTCCCGTCACACCTGGAGGGAGGGCACCGCGCGGGACCCCCCCACTCTCCCCCGACACTTTCAGGAACATGAGGGAAGTCACGTGACTTCTCTCGGGAGAACACTGTGTTCGCTAAACAGCTCCAATATCCCCAGAAGTGCACACCTGATTACCCTGCAGGGAAATCCCACCCCTCTGACGAGCGCACCGCACGCTCGTCCAAGAGCCGCTATTAAGGGTGAAGATGAATATCAAAATATTCAAACATTTAAATGCTCCCACTATGTGACCATTAATTGGTAGAGGATTAGGAGTCAATGGCTGTTAATAAATGCCTATTTAAATGGCCATTTACATAGGCTGTCACAAAAAATAGGCAGGTTTGAAATCCTATTTAAATTTTAACTATTTAAATGCCGACCTGCCTGAAGAGAAAAATAATTTGTGTCTTCGCTGTAACCGCATGTGAGCCATGCATATGAAAACCACAGAAAACTGACCTCTGTCATATTCCATAAAAATATGGGTTCATGGCATGTTTTCAATCCTGACACAAATCTGCAACCAAATCTTTTAATGTAAAATTAAGAAGATACACAGCACAATGTGCAGTGTTAAGTCAGCTCCTGCAGTGTACATACGCTCCTGGACTCTGCCAGAGATGAATTGACACTGGATATAAGCTCATGGGGAAAGACTGCAGGAGTTCACAGACTAGGCCAGTGCCAATAAAACATTTATGTGCACCGCTCAATATGAACAGGGCTTACAGAAACATTATGTTCCACAGGTCCAGGTTTCCACGCAGTCCACCTCCAGCCAGCACTGGACGGCCTCACAACTGTGTGTAATGCACTGGATATCTCCGATCTACCGCAAGGGATACCTTTGATTTACGTGCGGGATATCTCTGATCTACCTCGAGGGATATCTTTGAGAATCACGTGTGCTGGACTCTGTCATTATTCATTTTCCATACATCCTCTGCAGCCCAAGAAGGTAACATATGTGAAACATTTCGGCTGATAAAAAACGAAAGGTGGCTATTATTATTATTATTATTATTAATTACATTTATATAGCACTTTTCCAAATGCTCAAAGTGCTTCACAGTGAAGGGGAACTCACCTCACCCACCACCAATGTGTAGCACCCACCTGGGTGATGCACGGCAGCCAATTTGCGCCAGAACGCTCACCACACATTAGCGAAGGTGGAGAGGGAGAGAACATTTATTTAGCCAATTAAGTCTGGGGGATTTTTAGTGGCAAGTTTTTGCGAGAGCCAGATCTGGGATTTGGCCAGGACACCGGGGAACCCCCTACTCTTAGCGATAAGTGTCATGGGATCTTTAATGACCACAGAGAGTCAGGACCTCGGTTTAACGTCTCATCCGAAAGACGGCATCTCCTACAGCACAGTGTCCCCGTCACTGCACTGGGGCATTGGGGTTTATTTGTACCAGAGGGAAGATTGCCCCCTGCTGGCCCACCCAACACCACTTCCAGCAGCAACTCAGTATTCCCTGGTGGTCTCCCATCCAAGTACTAACCAAGCCCACACCTGCTTAGCTTCAGCCATTTGGCAGGAGCAGAGTACATGGAGGTATGGCTGCTGGCTGCCAGTCAAAGTCAACGGTGAGCAGAGGGAGGGGGTAGGGTCCGGTGCCCCACCGCAGGGAACGCACGCATCCAAACATGAACGCGCTTTAAGATCGAACGACAGGACTGCACGCGCTAACAGCCTGGTCTCCCTGCCGACCAGATAAACACCCACCCCCACCGCCCACCCCCCCGGACGAGGAAAGCGCGCCACTCTCCGGGGCAATGAGAGCAGAAGGGAGAGACCGGCGGCCGCTTTTAAAGCGCTAATTACCCCCGCGCGCCCCAAGGGAAATACAGCGCGCACCGAACTGTCATGTAGCACGAATGCCCCCCCCCCCCCATGAACCTGAGCTCGCGCTGCATTCCACCTACACCGCGCCCTGTACGCCATCGCAGAGAAAGCGCACGCAGCAGGGGCCACATTGCGTTTAAAAGCGCAGCTCAATCCTAGCCGCTCGCTTAAAATCCCCGTTGGCAGTTGCGCAGCAGGCAGCGCACAATACAGCAGGATTTTGCGCCGAAAGAGTTTTTTTATTTTATTTTTTTTTAGCGGCATGCTATGTATGACAGACTGGAGCAGCTCTCAGATCCTGGGAGAAAATGCCAGTTACGCTATCCGCTTCAGTGAATGCGTTTCTCAATAGACCTTGCGTAAAACTCAGCAGACGTTCCAAAACATGGGTTTTACGCTTAAACGTGCATGTAACCAAGTGGCTAAAATTTTTAAGTAGGCAGCCTCGCATTGACTTCCGGAATGCACGAGGGCATTTTGATGTTTAATTTTTTCCATTTGAGCCCAGCTATGTACAATGGCTACCTTCTAAGCAATCATTTTCGGGTGAGAAGTCAAGCGCGCAGACTTTACTAGAAAGCAGACATCCCCGGCTCGCCGTCGCGCAACGTTCTCCACATACACGTAGGCGCGGTGACAGCGATATTATTAACATAAACGTCGCAATGCAATCAGCTGAGGTCTCTGGTCAAGAAGTGCATCCTCAATAAGTTTGGCTAATATGGTAATATACTAATATAGTTTTTTGAAATATATTCTACCACGCTTTAAAAATATACATATATGACAGCTTACTCCACTTCAGACACTTTGAATGACAAACATAAGTGGACTTTATTTGCACAAACACGTTTAATGCTTGCATTAAATAGAAGTTCTACGCTTCACGAGACGTTGCAGGAGCACTTGTTTAATGAAGCCTGTTTAAATCTGCGCATAACTCGTTCAGTAAGCAACGCATTAATGAAAATCTCAACCACAAGGAAACAAACACACACAAAACAAACTGTAAACATAATGCATTATTCTCTGAAATTTATTTTTTAAATAAAGCATCCTCTCTGAGACACCATCAATGTCCACTGATTAAAATGTATAGTCTATCTGTATCTATTATTTTTATAAATATCATTTTGTTATATTTAAATAACAGAAACTTCATATATAGTGTACAACCTATAAAACACAAAATGACACACAAATCAAAAGTTAAATGGACTGACGTTTTTGAGGCAGAGATTTTTATAGCCTATATACTTTTCAAGGCTACCATTAAATAAAAATAGTGAAACTTTTATGTCAGTATTGGTGATCTATTAGGTCCGTTCTTACCTCGCTGTGGCTGCCGTTGTATCACGTTGTGGCAACAACACACGGCGCAGGGGGATTTGTACTGTTAGCGTAGAGCAGCCAGTACACCGGCTAAAATACAGCGGGTATAATCCGCGGCGGAGGGAAATACCGGGGCGCCTCTTTAAAATTATAGTTTTAAAAACAAATGAACATTGTGCGTAAAAATATTAATCCACTCACCTTTATCGCGTTAAAAGAAAATATTACTCACTAGCGACTGCAAGGTGTGATCACACTGTAATATCTTCTGCTTTGATACGTTCACTTGCGAAGACCAATTCGGCTACCCCCGTCTTACTAGCGTGGAACATTCCACTCACGCGCCGTTACCATGTAATAAATATTCAGGTATGCAGCAGAAGTCTTTCAGTACTTTGAGTGACAAATAGGGCGCCACTTTTAAAACAATACTTTTCCTTTCACAACAAAAAACGCAAAAATGACATGATTCATTGTAGCTTCACTCCAAAAGCGGAATCTATCTGCCGACTGGAGGGTGATAATTATGGCTGCAGGTAAAGTCTATTAAAATTGTTGAATGCCCATTTTTTCACCTGTTGCACAACATAACATTGATGACAGCTTGTCTGTGTATTTAGGTTGGCCAAAACTGTTTTGTCCATGCTTTTACAGGGCAATTAGAGCTCAACGAAACCATTCATGCGATGTGCAACTCCATTAAAAATGAAAAATAATGCTTAAATCTAATAAAATGTTCACCTGTTTACATTGTTTTAAACGCACTTTTACTTTTACCACCCATTGTCATCATCTTTAATTTTTTTTTTTAAAGTCTGAACCTTGTTATGGTTTGATAATGTTGTTTGGTGGAGATAAGCGCCTGATGGTGAACGGCACGATCGCGGAGTGATACTGAAGGGTTATAGCCTACGTCCGCAGGCGGAGGCAGGACGCGGAGTGATACTGAAGGGTTATAGCCTACGTCCGCAGGCGGACGCATGGGAACAGAGGTATGCGGCCGGCGCGTTTCCCTTTATCACTTTGAGGCAATATCTGTGTACACAAACGATACCTGCTTGCTTATTGTGCGCATACTGGTTAAGCAATAGGGCTATCACTATCACAGAACTGCAGTATACTTTCCTGTACTACCTGCTGCTCTGTTTCTATAGTCCGGTATTAAGCACAGACCTATAGTTAATGTGCGCATGCACACACAGATTAAACGCAGGAGTGTGTATACACTGTAGGTAATTTTTTGTAAAAGGCACAATATTTTGGGCAGTACAATACTGTGAAATAATTTTACTGTTCATTACTGTGAGTGGCAATGCAATATGGGAAACCAGAAGAAAGCAGCACTCCTGAATCCACCAGAGAATATTTGGACTTTGATTGGAAAAAGTATTAAAGCCCCCTATGCCCCAAAGTAAAAGCCCTATGGCTGTTTTGTTTTTGTTTTAAATGCATACATTTAATGGCCAAGTTAATGAAACATTTAATTTATTTCATGAAAGATAATCTTGTTTGAAATGAAATGGTCTGTTGTCAGTGAGATAAATGCTTTAGAACAATGAACATAACTTAATTCACAGGTCACTACATTGTCCTCATGCCATTTTGCACAACTTACAACAGCAGGCTACTTGGAGGTTTCGATGTACAGCAATTTACAGTAACGGTAGTAAAATCCAGTAGTTAACTGTAAAGCCGGGCACCCACCGCACGCGTCGCGTATGCGTCGCGTAAACAGCAGGGCGAAGCAGCACGGCGCGACGCGTAGGGTGTCTCCACTGGTTCCGTTTGTGTCGCGCAAAGGCTTGCGTAAAAGCTATATATTCCTAGTAGCTCTCGCAGTCTGCAGTGGGCTTTTACATCGTGTATTTCACGTTTGTTCACGACTGTTGATTATGGGTTAAGTGAATACTTTGGTGAGAGACCTTTTTCAGTTTGTTAATTTGGTAATATTTCGTTAACTCGTAAATAGCCTACGTGAGAAAGTAAACGCTTTCAAGAAGTACCATAAACTTAAATCGCAACGTAGCCTGCATGACAATCAATCTCAAACTGTATTAATTTATTTGCTTGGTTAACAAGCGTGCCAATTTCATGAAGAATATGTAATGATCATAATAATAATAAATAATCCGTAATCAACCATTGGGAATTCCCGTGTTGTCTTGCCATTCACGTCAAAACATTTATAGGATCAGATTTAGTAAAATCAGCTAATCATGAAAAAGTCAGTAACAGTTTTAATCTTGAAGGGATATGAACACCACAACGCCATGAACACCGGAAGCTTTGAAGTACAAGTGCAATAAAGGCTTGCTTACAACTTCATTTATAAAATAGGTGCATTTTCATCGGCAAGACCACTAAATAATCTGATTTTTTTAAAGCTCTGTGGATTATCTGATTTTTATTAACAAGCCCTTTTTGAAAGCACGGCGAACGAAGACATCGGAGAAGTCAAATAGGCTGAGCAATGGTTGGTTAAAAACTATCTTCCAATACTCGAGCTAACAAACCGCTGCTCGGTGCATTCCCTTTTACGTCACTCAATAGCCTACGTCTTTCTGTGGTGTATTTTCAAATTTACCCCACCCCTCCGCAAAATAAGACAGCGAAACTAAGTTTGCCTTTCCCCAGGTTCCAGTTATTTATTTATTTTTACAAAACGAAAAGGCTTGTATTTTTTTTAACTGCTTAAAAAATATCTGGGAGGTAACTAGGGACACACCCCCAGTAATATAAGAATGAAATATAAATCAGAGCATGTATACCTAGCATTTTAGAGCATATTTCTGTGTATAAACAGGCCAACGTGACGCGCGACAAGCCGAAAAAATAGAACAGAAGCGAAAAACTACGCTTCAGTTCGCTTGTGTCGCGCGAGCTTCGCAGCCGGTACGCGACGCGTTCGCATCTGGTGGA
The DNA here is from genome assembly GCF_018555375.3 of Anguilla rostrata. Lineage (NCBI taxonomy): Eukaryota > Metazoa > Chordata > Actinopteri > Anguilliformes > Anguillidae > Anguilla > Anguilla rostrata. Next base: position 57,027,927 of record NC_057940.1, read on the forward strand.
GACGACGTCGCCCGCTGCCGTTGTAATAACAGTACTTCAACTACGCTTCAGTTACGCGCGTAATACGCGCGTAGTGCGCTCGCGGCCGATACGCGTGCGGTGGGTGCCCGGCTTAAGTAGTGATGCGTTAGTGGGGCTGCCTAACTGCTGTACATCTTTAGCGGTTTGCACAACCGCCTCTCACCCAGGAGACCTGCGTTGAGTCCTGTTAGATCCTCAATGGTTAAATATGTTTTACAGTACAGTATTGTGTTTTACAATTAGCAATTGCAGTATTATAGTGTGTTTGTATTTACAGTAAAATAATGGTTACCGTATTTCACATTATAGTAATAACACTGTAAGTGTATATTGGATTTTACATCTTTATTTTCTGGGACAATGCTGGGGTTCAAATGAAATTCTGCTCAAGCTTTCCGAAGCAGTGAATCTAATCTTATTGACCTTATTCGGGAGACCAGCAAAACGTAGCAGGTGGTGATTTGCGAGTGTAAGGCAAACATTAAGGATGTGATAGGAATGCTGTAAATGCTCGGAATTACTTCCCCTCCGTGGGACTTTGGACATACATCTTCGTTGTGTAAACTGTCGGCAGAATAAATATAATCTACCTTTTTTGCCTCGCACCCTTTTCTATCAATTTCTGGAGTCTTAAAACTATAAACAGTGAAACTGAGCGCGAGATTGTGAACGGTAGGAGTTACAAGCCAGAAAAGACCCGCATCCATAGTTTAACGGTCTTTAATCGCGTCTTTACGCACGTCACTAATGCCGTGAAATAGAGCGCTTGTGCAACTGTTCGGCCGTCATATGGCAGAGACCGGCGATGGCGGGAGCACTTAAAGGTGTGATAATGGCGGGCGCAGGCTCCGCCAAGTGCCTTTTTGGCGGGACCGCAACAGCGGAGCCTGCCCTACAAACGCAAATGTCTGTGACTGACTGAGTGATGAAGTTACACCATTGGTCGGCCGGATCACGTGTGTTAGGAAGACTTGTTTGGGAAGAGTGAAGGTTTAAAAAACAGAAGTTCACAAGTGCTCCCCTTGTCTGTCAAAATCAGATGCGGTGGCCTTTGTTAGTCACACAAGTGTGACCTTTAGCCAGCACTTGGCCACAGAGCTGTGGTTCTAATTGTGTGTGTGTGTGTGTGCGTGTGTGTGTGTGCGTGCGTGTGTGCGTGTGTGTGTGTGTGTGCGAGTGTGTGTGTGTGTGCGTGCGTGCGTGTTTGTGTGCGTGTGTGTGCGTGCGTGTGCGCGTGCGTGTGTGAATGTGTGTGTGTGCGTATGTTTGTGCGTGTGTGTGTTTGTGTGTGTGTGTGTGTGTGTGTAGTGATTAATGTAATTACACAGCACGTATATAGGCAATATCTTTCCTAAGTTATGTTATAAAGACGTGTGATACTGTTTTTTGTAATAATCAAATAATGTTGTGTAATACACAATAAAAATGCAGCATTTAAATTACCTTGGTCTCTCTCTCTGTCAGCTTGACTGTGTGAAGGTGGTGAGTAGGGCTTAGTGACAGTGTAAAGTAGATTCTTCTCTCAGGCAAAACTGGGCTAGCCCACCCAGTCACAGGGGTGGGAGAGGGGCCCAAGCTACTCTACCTGGTCAAGGTGAGCACCCTGGGCAACCTGGAGGGCCACAGCGTCTGCAGGGTTAACTCCAGTCCTGGAGGGCCGCAGTGTCCGCGGGTTTAACTCCAGTCCTGGAGGGGGCGCTGTGGCAGCAGGTTTAACTCCAGTCCTGGAGGGGGTGCTGTTACATTACATTACATTACATTATTTATTTTGTTTCTGTTCTCGTTGTTAGTGTTAATCAGTTTAACCTTCAGGGTCCAAGTTGAACTATGCGGTTGTTCCCTGCACTTGGACCGGTACTTCTCTCTAGGGGTTTCGTCATACTTGTTCCTGGTTATGGTTATACACTTTGTTGTACTTCGCTCTGGATAAGAGCGTCTGCCAAATGCCTGTAATGTAATGTAATGGGTGCTGTGACTGCAAGTTTAACTCCAGTCCTGGAGGGGGCGCTGTGACAGCAGGTTTAACTCCAGTCCTGGAGGGGGTGCTGTGACTGCAAGTTTAACTCCAGTTCTGGAAGGTTAAAGAGTACAGGTTTCTGTAGCTTTCTTTCAATCAGAAGCCAATTTAGTTCTTAGAAACAAGATGTGTGACCAATCATTGACTAACATTAAGCACTCCCAATCTTTTGAGTTTCTGGAGATGGAAAAAAGAACTGAAAATCTGGTTAATTCTGGCAAATTGGCTTGAATCACCTCAAATTGCACTTTTCCTGCTGAAGCAGTACCAAAATCTGATTGGCTCCTGTAAGGCATGGACTGTGCTAAGCTGGTCTGAGGCTCAGTGTTGAACAGTGACCCCAGCGGCTGGTAAGCGAACAGATCACGCGTTGAGTGTGAGGTCTCCCACGGCGTTCAGGGGTTCGTCTGAAACCCCCCCCCCCCCGCCGAATTCTCCCCCAGGTCACGACTCCCGGCCCTTCATCCCATCGCTCCTGTTTATATATAGCAATCAGAAAGTATGCCTGATAACAGCAGTGGCTTTGGCGGTGGGTACTGGGCACATGTCTTGCTAAGAAAAGGGTAGCGTTCAGAGCCAACTGAGATTATTCTCAAATGCCTCTCAAAGCCACATGAAGAAGGAACAAGAGCCAAAATGGCTGCTCTCTGTTTTTGTCCCTTCCACGTGTTACTGTTTTTAATGCTTTGGCACCAGGCAAAGAGCTGTGTCAGGACCGTTAGCGCCCGTTTGGCAATGCTACGCTCACGCTCGTGCTCGTCTGAGAGTGACCTCTGACCTCTGCCAGGCCCGCATCACTGCTGCTCATGTGGCTTGTGTGAGAATGTGCCTGGGCTCATTCTCACTCTATAAGCAGCTCTAGATAAGAGTATCTGCTCTATGAATGCACTGTGGTCATTTGACTGGGAAGCAGCCAACAGCTGTTTTTACCTGGAGGTGGGGGCTGGGGGCTGGGGGCTTGAGGGAGCTTAATGGGGCTGGGGGGGGGGGGCTAGGGAAAGTCTTCGGATAAACCAAGCGTTTATGAATCTGACCAGTCGGAATGGGTGTGTACCTGTGTGAATACCTCTGTGAATTAAAAAAAAAAATTTTACGTCTATGTCAGTGGTAACCAAAACCCTGTTCCAGGAGATCTACTGTCCTGCAGGTTTTCGCTCCAGGCCTAACACATCTCATTCAACTGCTAATTAACAGTCAGGTGTTCCAAATTACGTTTGGAGTGAAAACCTATAGGATGGTAGATCTCCAGGAATAGGACTGGTTACCACTGATCTATGTCAATACATGTTAGTGTGTTAGTAATGCACAGCAGATTTACCCAAGTACCATTGTGGAAGTACCATTCTCTCTTGCCTTTGGAGAGCCAAAGGTTATGGTGAGTTTCCTTTGTCATGCAACAGTTAATTGAGAAATTAAAATTGGAATCAAATTCAGACTCTAATAACCAGGTGAGGTGAATGAATTGTGAATTGTGTTTGATCAATTAAGTGCTGAGTAAGACAGAAATCCAGGACTCCCCGCAGCCCTCCAGTGTCAGTGTTCCGGACGCAGAATCTTACACCGTCGAAAGGCACAGTGCACCCTGCTGGCACAGTAGAGTACTGCGTAATGAAACAGGCAGACGGTGACCGCTCCGTACAGTTCTGACAGACCTATAGATTCTACAGACCTATAAAATCTGTACATAACATGCATAGGTTTTGTCCAGACATTTTTATTTAATAGCAGGTTAGGATTCCTGGCTACAGCTCCACATTTCCCGTAAATGGGGGAAAAAGAACCTTTTCATGTCATGCGCATCCGGAAGGGCTTGTATGGAATGCCGTGGTGTCCATTACCCACCCGTTCTCCTTGTTATTCGTGTTTTTAGCCCCTCGTTGGTCAATGCAGGCCCCCACTATAAGCCCGCGCCGCCCCGTCCGTCTGTCAATATATTCATAACTCACAGCCTCTTTATTTTTCATACTCCATTATTATCCAATCAGGGCCAAATATGTCACCGTCTTTCTGGTTCCAAGAGCAACATGAAAAGCACAAGCTCAGATAGCCGGGTTGTTTTTTTAGGGGGATGTAAAAAATAAAAATAATAGCGAAGCGCTGCGCCGTATCGCGTGTCCGCGATCTTCTTTCACCCCCGCGGGGTCCCTCTCTCACCGAAGTGCCTCTTTTTTTATGGGTGCCTGGAGAAGGGCGAAACGGATGCTCTATTTCGCGGGTAATAAGAGACAGAGACATTCTGACAGCAATGGCACCCTGTGAAAGAAAGGCTCCGACAAAACAGGTCTGAATAGTGTTCACTGTGTGAACTAAACTGTGTTCTTGGCTAGTCTGCCAAATAAATGTAATGTAATGTAACAGTAGCGAGGTTACTGCACCCAGCACCCACAGCACTGACCTCTATCACAGCTGGAACGCCTGTACTCCAGCACCCACAGCACTGACCTCTATCACAGCTGGAATGCCTGTACTCCAGCACCCACAGCCCTGACCTCTATCACAGCTGGAACGCCTGTACTCCAGCACCCACAGCCCACAGCACTGACCTCTATCACAGCTGGAACGCCTGTACTCCAGCACCCACAGCACTGACCTCTATCACAGCTGGAATGCCTGTACTCCAGCACCCACAGCACTGACCTCTATCACAGCTGGAATGCCTTACTCCAGCACCACAGCCACAGCACTGACCTCTATCACAGCTGGAACGCCTGTACTCCAGCACCCACAGCACTGACCTCTATCACAGCTGGAATGCCTGTACTCCAGCACCCACAGCCCACAGCACTGACCTCTATCACAGCTGGAACGCCTGTACTCCAGCACCCACAGCACTGACCTCTATCACAGCTGGAACGCCTGTACTCCAGCACCCACAGCACTGACCACTATCACAGCTGGAATGCCTGTACTCCAGCACTCACAGCACTGACCTCTATCACAGCTGGAACGCCTGTACTCCAGCACCCACAGCACTGACCTCTATCACAGCTGGAATGCCTGTACTCCAGCACCCACAGCACTGACCTCTATCACAGCTGGAATGCCTGTACTCCAGCACCCACAGCACTGACCTCTATCACAGCTGGAACGCCTGTACTCCAGCACCCACAGCACTGACCTCTATCACAGCTGGAACGGCTATACTCCAGCACCCACAGCACTGACCTCTATCACAGCTGGAACGCCTGTACTCCAGCACCCATAGCACTGACCTCTATCACAGCTGGAACGCCTGTACTCCAGCACCCATAGCACTGACCTCTATCACAGCTGGAACGCCTGTACTCCAGCACCCATAGCACTGACCTCTATCACAGCTGGAACGGCTTTGTGCCCTGGTCAGCACCATAAACATCCATATTTAACTAGACAGGTAGGCACGCCTTCAGCTAACCTAAGCTTGTGAAGTCCCGAAAGTAAGCCTGTACTGCGCATGCTGAGGGAAGAACATGGGAGCTGCCATTGAAGTGAATGGGGAACATCAGACTTTAGAAGGCAAAATAAAACTTCCCCGATGGTATTCTGAAACTTGATTAATGATCATTACATTTAATAAGGAAAACAGATTATAAAAATATAAACACGCCCCCCCCCCCACCTTCAGACAGTGTCTTCAGCCCCACCCTCCCATCCCCAACCTTAACACTCACTATTTAGATTAATTCAGCTGTTACAGTATTGGGAGCATCATTTACATTATTGTACACATTCCTGATTATCTATCACAGATTTGTGAAATTAACTCTTAGCGTACATGTGGTTCCAACTCCACTCATATGTGCACTGTTGAATTCATTCTGGGCCTTTCACTGTGTAGATAACGTACATTGGCACTATAACAATATTGCACATACAGCACACTGCCTGATTGTGAAACAATGGTTATTGTGACCAGTTGGACAAGGGGCCTTGTGTACACGCATCATCCTACTGACTCCCTTTGACATTTTAGACGTCTCCCAACTGGTCATTTCAAATGTGCAACTATTGATTAAATATTTTCATTAATTTATTCGTAGAGATCTAATATAGATTTTGAAACTCACACATTTTTAAACACAAAAGTGTTTTGAAATTAATGCAGTCACATTTCACGCACTTTAATTACTAATAACTCCAAGTCTACTTTTTAGTCCCGAATGTAGAGCAGTTTTCATTTGTTACATATTTATTGGGGGAAAAACATTTTCTTACACAGTTTTCCCCACTAGATGGGGCTGCACACCAACTTTAAAGGGAAATGCAGTGCGATGCTGTTAGAATGTACTGCTCAGGTTCCGCAGAGGGAAGATTCTGGTCACGCGAACCTTTCAGTCTAACCGGGGGGGACTGGATCAGTGCAGCGGTGCAAAGGAAGGACCCCTCCGTTTCAGGAATTTGTGCCAAAAATTATTGAATTAACTCAATCGCATCTGTCACCAGCTACAGCCACAGACTGCAATTCGGTCCTGAATCTTTTACTATGAACCAGCGTGGCTCATAGGCCGGTCCGAAATCCAAAACAAAGGTAACTGGTCGGAAGAAAAACCAGCACGCAGGCCAGCCCTCCTGGACAAGAGTAGTGCACTCCTGGCTCAGCGGTTTATAAACAGACGCTGGCAACACACTCATCAGTCGGCTAACTTATCATTAGCGAGGGTTCGGTTTGGTTAAAGGCGCAGCGTTAGCAGACATCACAGGTCTATTGTGTGACATGAAACAAGAAAACAAAATCTTTACCTTCTGAAAATTAAGTCCACCGTCTGTATTTTTTCACGAAAGTAGCCCACCCAAAGCAGAGCAGGCCTAATTTCTACCCCCTGCTTCCCTGGCGCTGTCTGGACGTTTGGCCTCAGGGTAGAGTCTCAGACTCACTCGTCAGTTCAGAGAAAGCAGCGCGAGGAAGGAGAGTTCGGCACAACAGCCGCATACCGGCGCTAACCCCTGCGCGTGCATCAAGTCGGTTGCTTTGTCAGTTAGACTAAGGCGTGAACTCTGCAGCCAACAGGAAGCATACGTTTTTTAAGTGACGTTAAATAAACAAGATCTCCACAACGTGTTCAAAATCGCACGAATCAATGCAGAAATAACTGGCCCAAATGTAACATTGGAAATAATGTTTCTTGTTGTTGTTCTGCAAAGCTGACCTGCATGTTTATTTACACATTAGGCTACACGCCACTGGGAACGCCTTCCGCGTTGACACCCTCCGGGTTGACCCTTTAACTAGCCATGCAGTCGACACGCGACCTGGTTCATGAACTCAAGATGATTTAATGCTGAAAATAAAAAGGTCCGAGGTCTTGCATACCATTGTGTCGTGCTAAAGTTATCATTCTACCCGTAAAAGACTGTGCCAAACAGAGAGACGTCTTGAGAATGCTAACATTGCACAAGAAACCCATTAGAGGCATGCTGGCCTGTTTAAAAAAGTATAAATCCTGGGCTTCTCGAAGGCTCACAAACGCTCAGAAGCTAAGATCACCCTGGAGTCCCTTTCTCTCAACCTTAAGATCTCCCGCGGGCCTCGTCTCTAAACTCCCGCGCCTCCACATCACTCAGCGGGACCCCGAGGTTCCTGACAGCCGGGAGTCCCGCGGGCACGTGCGCAATGCCAGACCTACAAAATGTATATATATATATATACCTCAAGACGTAACTGGCAAAACATTATGCATTCCCGTGCAGTGCCGTTTATATCCCAGACTGCAATGCCGGGGCACACAATTTCAGAACGAACTGAATTCCTCCTTCATCTCCCGCCGTTATGTGCTAGGTGTGTGCGTTGATACATGGCCTTAGGCATCAGGCTTCGGTGATCGCGTGGGAGAGGTGTGAAGGCTGGCGCGTGAAGTTAATTTTAACACAAACATTGCGAATAATCGCGTGGTGTAAAAAATGCATGAATTTAATTTCGGAATGTAACATTTGAAACCTGCGCGCAGACGACCGCACGCGCTCTCACACACTCGCGCTCTCACACACTCGCGCTCTCACACACACGCGCTCTCACACACACGCGCTCTCACCACACACCGTCCAGCGCTCTTACACACACGCTACACCGCGCCTCACACACACGCGCTCTCACACACACGCGCTCTCACACACTCGCGCTCTCACACACACGCGCTCTCACACACACGCGCTCTCACACACACGCGCTCTCACACACACGCGCTCTCACACACACGCGCTCTCCACTCCGCCTCACACACACCGCCTTCACACACGCGCTCTCACACACACGCGCTCTCACACACACGCGCTTTAGCAGCTGCTTCTCAACGCGGAGACTTCAAAGGGCTGGACACCGCGCCAGACACGCCAGAAAAGCGTAAATGCGAGCCGGGATGTGTCGCTGCCAAGTCGCGCCGCCGCGAATTCGTCCTGCAGGAAACCGCCCCACCTTACACCCCCCAACCCCGCCCCCTTCACATGTCGGATGTGTTTTTTTGTCTTGGAACAATAAAATATGCATCTCAGTAACATAAAAGCGTTGCATACACTGCTGATATTTTACAACTGCGCATAAAACATGCACATTACAGGCATGCTAATAATTAAAGGCACGAACGCCTCCATTTACAGTGATTTATAGCACAGGTTCCCAAACTGGGATTTGGGGACCCCTAGGGGGACCCTCAGGAAAACGTAGGGGGTCTCCATGAAAATGAAATGCATATTTCTCCCACCTTTTCAAAATATTGTTTTTGCTATAACATGAACTACGTATGAAACTTCCAGTGAAAATACACCACATCTGGTTTTACACTTCCTTGGTAACACAGTTTATCATGATTATTACACTGATATTGCACCAAACAGCTGTTACATAGACCCATTATTTACTGGTAATGATGTCATGATTTCCAAGCACTAGTGTGCTAGCTAGCCACTGCACTGCTGCTTGTAGTTTGTGTTGGATAATGGGGAACGGTCAGACTGAACAAACATCTGAATATCTTTAAATTTTAAAAAGGACATTTTCTAAAAATCAAAACCGAGTTCGAGCAGTGAGGAGTGTGTGAGAGAGAGGGAGTGTGAAAGAAGGGGGGGGGGAGTAAAAGCATTTTTTAAGGAGACAGAAGAAAAAAGCCCTCCAGATGTAAACTTCTTGTCTGGACAGTTGTTTACTGCAGTCCAGACAATGGCCATGTGGGGTTAGCAGGGCGCTCCAGCGGAGCAATCCGATTGGCTGAGGAGCAGTGTGAGTCACAAGGCCTAATGAGATACCAGATTAAACTGTTTATGTTGGATCCTCTGCCTGCGTGTTTGCTTGTGCGTGTGTGCGTGTGTGCGTGTGTCTGTGTGTGTACGCGTGAGTGTATGTGTGTATGTGTGAGAGTGTGTGTGTGTGTGTACGCGTGAGTGTATGTGTGTATGTGTGAGAGTGTGTGTGTGTGTGTGTGTGGTGGTGTTGTGTGTAGTGTGTGGTGTTGTGTTGTGTGTGGTGTGTGGTGTGTGTGTGATGGTGTGTGCGTGTGTGTGTGTGTTGTGTGTGTGTGTGTGTGTTTTGTGTGTGTGTGTGTGTGTGTGTGTGTGTGTGTGTGTGTGTTTGTGGTGTGTGTGTGTAGGGTGTGAGATGTGTGTGTAGGTGAGGTGTTGTGTGTGTGTGTGTGGTGTGTGGTGTGGTGTGTGAGGTGTGTGTGTGTGGTGTGTGTGTGTGTGTTTGCGGTTGTGAATGTGCGAGTTAGTGGTTTGGTGGTGGGAGAGTGGTGGAGAGTTGCCGGAAGCTGCACACGTCTGGCTCCAGGATGACGTTGCACAGGACACCACGCACGCCACACACACACACACACACACACACACACACACACACACACACACACACACACACACACACACACACAGGGGAAATGCATGATAAGGTCGCCCGCCAACATTGGCTGGGATTTCTGCTCTGGGAAGACGTGTTAGGCTCTGGCTGCAATTTCCCAGAAATAATAATAAGAGATTTTAATGAAAATTATTTATTTAACTTTTCACTTCTCATTTTCCACGCATGATACATTTTTTTAAGTCTATGAACAGCAGTAACATACAGGAATGGGGCATGAGTGACCTGCATGAAGTGTGTTTTTTTAGGGTGGGGTGTAAGTTTTCTCTACTGAAAATGAACTGCAGCCTGAGAATAACATACACAGCACTTTTAGACTGGCCTGCTCTGCCTGGTCAGGTAATTAAAGACCAGTTCAGATTTTTTTTTTTTAATTCACCAGCTGTGTTTATTAAGGTTCCTGGACAAAATTGGTTTGTGAACAACTGAGCTTTAGAATATCGGCTGTCGGCTGCTGTAGCCAAACTCAAACCGCTACAGATCTGCAGGATCAACTCAAAACTCAGTCCTTTAACAAAATGACACAAAAACAATAATTTACTTTGCCAACCATTTTTTGTTGTCTTCATGTCGACTCCTTTGAGATGTTTTTGGTGACCTCACCCCATCTCTTCACTTCTACCGTCGTAGTTTTGGTTCTGAACCTGGTTTAAAGGATTCACAACAAATCCCACTGTGGTTGCCGTGACGTCTAATTACTATGACATCACAATTCAGCCTAGAAAAAAAAAATGCGGGAAAACGCGGGGACCTCAAAACCACAGCACCCACTGCAGGGAGGGTTTCGTTACATCACAAAGAATTCCGCCAAAACAACAAGGCATCCCAAAGGTAACGGGGGGGGGGGGGGCACCGCAGTGCGAAGGTCGCCGTGGCGCCCTCCTGGAATGTCGCACGCCGTTTTACGAGCCGCCAGGACCTGCCGAGCCGAGCCGAGGTCAGAGGTCAGAGGTCAGAGCCTCACAGGTCTCGGTGCTCAAACAGACGTGATGTCACCCTGACGGTGGAGCTGCTTCGCTCGACTGGGTATTTTGACACTCATGTTTATCCTCGATCTTATCAGTCAGAACGCAGGCAGCATTTCTCTTTTACAGCAGTGACCTGGTGTAGAGGCCCAGGGGACACAAAGAGAATCCCAGCACCACAGCCAGACCCCCGTATCAGGGGCCAAAACACTAACACAACACAGAGCAGGCCAGGAGTAGAGTTGAGGTGCAGGGTCCCAGAGAGCCTCAGGGTCTGCTGGGGTCCCCAGCCCTGGTCCCAGAGAGCCACAGGGTCTGCTGGGGTCCCAGCCCTGGTCCCAGAGAGCCACAGGGTCTGCTAGGGTCCCCAGCCCTGGTCCTAGAGAGGCACAGGGTCTGCTGGGGTCCCAGCCCTGGTCCCAGAGAGCTGCTGTGGTTTTTTTCACCATAAACTAGTTCAGACCAAAGAACCAAAGGGATTTAATCACCCCCCCACAACCCTGCTACCCTCCTCCCCACCCTGCTACCCCCCTCCCTCTGTGTGCTGAGTGGACAGTGAGGACCAGGGCCCCAGCACAAGGGGCACTACACCCCCCCCCCCACCCCCTCCGGCCCATCATAGGATATCACCTAGCAACCTCTTTACCCACAAATCTTGCTCCCTAAACACCAGTGTTCTTTTCCATCCCGCAGATTTACACCTCGCTTTCCGCCACTTAGCTCCCGGCTCCACAACACGACCCCCCCCCCCAGGCGCAGGGGAAGGAAGCGTGGCGAACAGAGTGTCCTAAAACCTGCCCCCCCTCCCGGCGCCCCCGAGTGCCCCCCAGGCCCACAGGCCACACTGCACACTTCCAGTCTTCCCGGAGACAGAGGCTACACTTCCTGTTTATATATCCCAGCAGCCCCCACCGCTGTCAGGGGTTAACCCCAAAGACACGTCCCCAGAGCGGATTCATTTTAAAAACGGCCTTTTACCAAAACTCAAACGTGTTCATTTTCACAGCAGCTGTCCTTATTCAAGGCCACACAGATTGCCATTATTTTATTTTTAAAAAGTAAAAGAAAGATTTAAAAAAAGATATTTTCTCAAATCGAGGCAATCTGTACCGTTTCATGTTTTTCTTGTTTCTGGAAATATTGTCGCTGACAGATAAAGACTAGTCTGCTGAAATGTGCTGCTGAATTCTGGGTTGTGAGAAGAAGCCGTCGCCATCGTACCTCAGTCTGGAGCACTAATCACGTGTAAAATATTCAGTGTTAATTTAACTCTCACAGAGTTTATGAGTGCAACAGGCAGCCAGTGCACTTTCTCAAGGTGTAACTGTTTTACACATTCTGTGTCTCCGCTGCAAATGTTCAGTGTTAATTCCATTCAAAATCAGTGAAATCAGGAAAAGAACTGAAATTCAATTCATGAGCTGAAAAATGCACTCAATGTTCTACACACACACACACACACACACACACACACACACACATCTTTGTTACAGCTGCATATTTACTGAAATAAAGCTGGCTTGGAGTCTCTCTCAAGGGTACAGTGATAGCTTTTGATTTCTTATCCATCTGAATTCCTACACTGACAGACCTGCTGGGCGTGTCCTCACAGGAACTTCAAACTGTATTTTTAGAACCTGGCTCTTTTAGCTGATGCGCCTTTGGATATCTGTGTGTGTGTGTGTGTTTGAGTGTGTGTGTGTGAGATTGTGTGTATATGTGTGTGTGTGTGTGTGTGTGTGTGTGTGTGCGTTTCTGTGAGACAGCGTGTGCGTGTGTGTGTGTGTGTGTGTGTGAGACAGCGTGTGCGTGTGTGTGTTTGCGTCTCAGTGGGATGAACAGTCACTGCACATCAGAGTTCAGGGACTCATTCTTACTGTAGGATTCTGTTGCCATGGCAACAGAGGGAGGTGCCTATAATGGAGGCTTACATTTCACAGCACAGCAGTTCAGTCACTGTGACCCGGGGGGGGGAGGCAAACTCAGTCCCGGGGGGGCCCAGTAGAGTTTTACCCCTGCCCCCCCCCAAGGGTGTCAAACGCCAGTCCTGTAGAGTTCTACCCCCCCATCCCCTCCCCCCATTCTAACCATGACATGCAGTTCCCACAGTGGCCTGGAGGGGGCATCGATATTTCAGCGAGTAAAGGTGCAGTCAGGTGCCTCACAGCCAAAGAGGAGTGTCAGTTCCAAAAATTAAATTCTGATTCAAAATGTCTTAAATTCTGATTTAAGCCAGAGTGCCCTGGGTCCCTTCTGCAAATTTCCCTGCTTTTTCTCCTTTGCTGTTGTCACTGTCATTTAAAACGCTGATCCTCTTGAGTTCTAGCTCAGTGCGTAAACACGCCTCTCTTCCTGCAGGTTTAGCACCCGTTTCACACTGAAAGGAGCGTGTTTAGCGGCTGTTCGGTCACAATGCTGGCTGGTTACAGGGGGCGGAATGAGGAAGAGGAGCAGCTGGGTTTACTGCGTTTTCAGGTGAGGCGTGTGCGGCCAGTGACTCACCTGTTCCTGTATCGCGCGGTTACCATGGTTACCTGTTCCATATCGCGCGGTTACCCGCAGCTCGGACCCACTCCAGAACCACGAGACACCCCGCGTCTTAGAGCCCAACCGCCCCAGAACCCTGAGAAGGAGAGGGACGCACTTTACACACTTTACGCACTTTACATACTTTACGCACTTTACGCACTTTACACACTTTACACAGGACCCAAAAGACCCATATGACCCTTATGACCTACTGCATCTACCCACATCCCTGCTGCTGCCTGGGGGGAGGGGGGGGGACAGAGAGGGAGGAGGGGAGGGAGGGGGAGGAAGGGAGGGGGGAAGGAGTGGGGAGGTAGAGAGGGGGAGAGGGGAGGGGGGAGGGGAGGAGAGATGGGGGAAAGAGGGAGACAGGGAAGAAGGGAGAGAGGGGACTGGGCATTGGGTGGGGGTGGGTGAGGGAGGGAGAGAAATGTTGGAGGAGTGAGGGAGGTGAGAGAAAAGAAAGGGAGACACAGAGGAAGAGCGAGGCGTTTGGAGTTGTTTTTGCTTTGGGAATACTGTCATAGTCAATCATATCAATAAAGCCTTTTCTAAATTAATTGAAACTGAGAAAGGGGAGTGTGTGACAAGGTGTGAGAGAGAGAATGTGAGAATATTCATACATTTTCTTCATATAATCTCACTATTTCATGTTTTAAAAGGAGTGAGCAGTCCCTCCTTAAGTATTTTTCCCCACTCCATTCAGACGAGGGGAAGCAGAGAGAGTTACAGACTGAGGCGGGACCCTAACTCTAATACCATATTGTAATTCTGACCCTCACCCTATCCATGACCCCACACTCTGACTGTCACTGATGTCAAGCCCTTCCGATTAAAACAAACTGGGCGATTATGTGCGGTCGCATAAAGCCATTCAAATTACTTGTGAATTTCCTTTAAAAATCCGCCAGGAAAAAATAAAATAAATGCATGAAATTATATTTCAAAAGTAGGAAATGCCCATTGATGTGCGCAGTTGTGCATGGAACACAACAATTAGCAGAGGGGTTATTGTGCGCTGCGACGATACACAAGTAGCAGGCAGCAATTGAGACGCCGCGGGAGGCCAAGCATCGAATGTAGGTCCGTGTGTGTAATAAATCATCGCGGGATTGCCGCAGCTTTGCGCTATTATATTAATATACAATGTCTATTGTGTGTGTAAACTGAGCCAGTTGCTATTGTTTTGTGCGGTATTTTTTTATGAATGAAAAAACTACTGTTTGGGGAACAGGCGAAAAGTTCGCACTTACCGGCTTTTCTTGTTCGGTTTCCATTTTTAAAAGGAACCGCGGGCGAAACCATACTGCATGAAAAGAGGGGGTTTCGGAAGATTAGACCAATTGCCAGACTGGGTAAAGTGGACACCAAAGTCGTGGGCAATAATTTCATCCTCAAATTATATGCTGCAGTACCCCATTGAGAATGATGTGTACAATTTTTTAAAAGTGGTGACGGTGTAATTTCTGGTGTTGTACAAGACCAGATAATAATGCTTTTTTGTAATATTATATTGTAGCTGTTGTCCTAATACCAGCACCTTTTCACAGAGATTCAGTGAGATCACCTGGGGTAGAGTTCAAGAGGGGGAAGAGAGGGAAAGATGGAGAAAGGAAGGGAGAGATGGAGAGATGGAGAAAGGGGGGAGGGAGGGAGAGATGGAGAAAGGGAGGGAGGGAGGGAGAGAGGGCAGGAGAGAGGGATGTTGGTGTTGCTGTAAAACAACAGAAGACAAAACCACTGAAACTCTAAACCTACCCCCGAGGCCCTTTCGCCTTTATCAGAGATCTGCGCCGCCGGAACAGAACAGAAGCTCAGACACACCTGGGCTCACCTGATGCACCTGGCACAGGTAAACAGGAAGGGCGGGGCCTCAGGTAATTAATGGCACAGCTCCTGGCTTTGTTTGCCCGGTGTGCACATTGTCTGTCTTTCATCAAACTCTGAATCTGGCAACCCTGACAATCGGAGGAAAGCTCAGCAGCCACGGCTACCTGGGCTGTGGTTACATATTTACCTTCACGGTTACCTGACATAGCAAGCTTGAGTCCAGTTACCTGAGACGTGCGCACAGGAGCACAGTCCTGACTGTTACCTGAGACACGGTTACACAGTCACAGCTGCGGTGGTTCCAGACGGTACTGAGTCACATGACTCAGGGAGTTTATAAGCTGTGTTCTCTGAGCTGCGGTGGTTCCGCTCTTCTGTAAGCTCTCAGGGTTGGACCTGTCCCTCACAGAATGACAGGTTTTGGGAGATCGCAGGTTGGCCTCCTTTTGAATGTGTGTGTTGACAGAGGGAGCACACTCACGCTGCAGTCCTGTGGTTTTGTGTTTTCAGAGTGGGAAAGTGAGAGGGAAAGCTGTAGAGCTGCTCCCATTCCCTCCAGAGCGCTGTGGCTTTGTGTTTTCAGAGTGGGAAAGTGAGAGGGAAAGCTGTAGAGCTGCTCCCATTCCCTCCAGCGCGCTGTGGTTTTGTGTTTTCAGAGTGGGAAAGTGAGAGGGAAAGCTGTAGAGCTGCTCCCATTCCTCCAGCGCTGTGGTTTTGTGTTTTCAGAGTGGGAAAGTGAGAGGGAAAGCTGTAGAGCTGCTCCCATTCCCTCCAGCGCGTTGTGGTTTTGTGTTTTCAGAGTGGGAAAGTGAGAGGGAAAGCTGTAGAGCTGCTCCCATTCCCTCCAGAGCGCTGTGGTTTTGTGTTTTCAGAGTGGGAAAGTGAGAGGGAAAGCTGTAGAGCTGCTCCCATTCCCTCCAGAGTGCTGTGGTTTTGTGTTTTCAGAGTGGGAAAGTGAGAGGGAAAGCTGTAGAGCTGATCCCATTCCCTCCAGAGCGCTGTGGCTTTGTGTTTTCAGAGTGGGAAAGTGAGAGGGAAAGCTGTAGAGCTGATCCCATTCCCTCCAGAGCGCTGTGGCTTTGTGTTTTCAGAGTGGGAAAGTGAGAGGGAAAGCTGTAGAGCTGCTCCCATTCCCTCCAGAGCGCTGTGGCTTTGTGTTTTCAGAGTGGGAAAGTGAGAGGGAAAGCTGTAGAGCTGCTCCCATTCCTCCAGAGCGCTGTGGCTTTGTGTTTTCAGAGTGGGAAAGTGAGAGGGAAAGCTGTAGAGCTGCTCCCATTCCCTCCAGAGCGCTGTGGCTTTGTGTTTTCAGAGTGGGAAAGTGAGAGGGAAAGCTGTAGAGCTGCTCCCATTCCCTCCAGAGCGCTGTGGTTTTGTGTTTTCAGAGTGGGAAAGTGAGAGGGAAAGCTGTAGAGCTGCTCCCATTCCCTCCAGAGCGCTGTGGTTTTGTGTTTTCAGAGTGGGAAAGTGAGAGGGAAAGCTGTAGAGCTGATCCCATTCCCTCCAGAGCGCTGTGGCTTTGTGTTTTCAGAGTGGAAAGTGAGAGGGAAAGCTGTAGAGCTGCTCCCATTCCCTCCAGAGCGCTGTGGCTTTGTGTTTTCAGAGTGGGAAAGTGAGAGGGAAAGCTGTAGAGCTGCTCCCATTCCCTCCAGAGCGCTGTGGTTTTGTGTTTTCAGAGTGGGAAAGTGAGAGGGAAAGCTGTAGAGCTGATCCCATTCCCTCCAGAGCGCTGTGGCTTTGTGTTTTCAGAGTGGGAAAGTGAGAGGGAAAGCTGTAGAGCTGATCCCATTCCCTCCAGAGCGCTGTGGCTTTGTGTTTTCAGAGTGGGAAAGTGAGAGGGAAAGCTGTAGAGCTGCTCCCATTCCCTCCAGAGCGCTGTGGCTTTGTGTTTTCAGAGTGGGAAAGTGAGAGGGAAAGCTGTAGAGCTGCTCCCATTCCCTCCAGAGCGCTGTGGTTTTGTGTTTTCAGAGTGGGAAAGTAAGAGGGAAAGCTGTAGAGCTGCTCCCATTCCCTCCAGAGCGCTGTGGTTTTGTGTTTTCAGAGTGGGAAAGTGAGAGGGAAAGCTGTAGAGCTGATCCCATTCCCTCCAGAGCGCTGTGGCTTTGTGTTTTCAGAGTGGGAAAGTGAGAGGGAAAGCTGTAGAGCTGCTCCCATTCCCTCCAGAGCGCTGTGGCTTTGTGTTTTCAGAGTGGGAAAGTGAGAGGGAAAGCTGTAGAGCTGATCCCATTCCCTCCAGAGCGCTGTGGCTTTGTGTTTTCAGAGTGGGAAAGTGAGAGGGAAAGCTGTAGAGGCTGCTCCCATTCCCTCCAGCGCGTTGTGGTTTCGTGTTTTTCAGAGTGGGAAAGTGAGAGGGAAAGCTGTAGAGCTGCTCCCATTCCCTCCAGCGCGTTGTGGTTTTGTGTTTTCAGAGTGGGAAAGTGAGAGGGAAAGCTGTAGAGCTGCTCCCATTCCCTCCAGCGCGCTGTGGTTTTGTGTTTTCAGAGTGGGAAAGTGAGAGGGAAAGCTGTAGAGCTGCTCCCATTCCCTCCAGAGCGCTGTGGCCCTCGTCTCTGACCACTGGGAGGTGGGTTCCCCTCGGGATCGGGCTGCTCGATCAGACCCTTCATTCTGCGCTCAGCTGCTGCACACAGGAGCTCTGAGGAGCGATCGCCCACCCTGACATGCACACAAGTCTCCAGCAGTGATGATGTCACTTCCCTCCACACCCCTGTTCCATTTCCTCCCTCCCTACCTCTTCCTGTCCCTCTCTTCCTCTCACCCTCCATGTCCTCCACCTCTGTCTATCCCTCCCTTCCTCTCTCTAACAACATTGTACTTTCTACCCAGCTGGCTACTAAACTAGCTGCATTATAGCAGGAAAAATGGACTTTAAGCAAACTGACTACGTCTGCTTTTGATGACATGAAAACGCTGCAGTCGTGTCCAGCCGTGATGTAGGAAAGTACACCTGTGGGCCCGGGTTCTGTGTGAACGGCAAGGACCCCGTACTTACCAGTCACTATAGCGTGGTGAGAATGGGACAGACAGGGCTTGAACCCATGGTCAATATCCTGTGTCAACCCCAGGTTTTGCTTGTGAAAGGGGTAGTGCTCTCTCTCCCTCCCTCCCACCTCTCTCTCTCCCTCATTTTCACTCTCTTCTCCCTCTCTCCCCATCCCTCCATCTTGTGTCACCACCGCCCCCCCACCCCTGTCCTGAGCTCTGTATTCAGTTTGACAGGTGGTTGCAGGTTGAAATCCCAGGACTGGGCACATGAAAAGTTGTTTCATTCAACAAAAGAACAGTACACAAGTGTACCTGAGGTCAGGTTAGTAACACCATTATATTCTTTAGAAGGAGGAAGGCTTTAGCCCTGCTCCCCATCCTCATAAGGAAGATGTCCTCCCCTGGTGTCGCTGTTTCCCATGCAGAGGCAGACTGGACTGAACTCTGTCCTGCTGGCGTTTCAGATGCCATCCCCCAGCAGCTGACAGCTGTGACCTGCTTTCCATCCTCCCACTTTTCTGCCCGTGACCTTGCTCAGTGGATGCTGTTGCTAGGGAAACTCCAGCCTCCCTGCCTGTTGCCTAGTGCAGCAGGGACCGAGTCTGTGGTCCTGGCATTTCAGAGCATCACCTCCTGAACACGAAATCTGTGCTGACAGCAAACTTTTTTTTGTACTCTGCAGGCATGTACGTGCACACACACCCACACACAGACACACACACACACACTCAGACACACACATACACACACACGCAAACACACTCAGACATACACACACACACACACACACACACGCACACTCACACACACACACACTCAGACACACACACATACACACACTCACACACAAACACTCAGACACGCAAACACACTCAGGCACACACACACACACACACATACACACACTCAGGCGCACACACACCCACACACACACACACACACAAACGCTCAGGGACAAACACACACACACAAACACACACACGCACACACACACGCAGACCACAGTGGTTTCCTCAGATACCAGTTTTCTCAGGAGAGTACCTCGTCTTTTTCAGAAAGTGAAATCGGCCGTGAAATTCCGTTGTGCTCGTGGTAGAGGCTGGCTGTCCCTGAGAGAGGGAGAGTAGTGACAGGCGCGGACCAGACCAAACCACCCCTTTCTCCTCTGACTTCACCATCTTACGTTCCCAAGCGCTCTTAACCTTGTCTCTTGTGCATTCAAAGGCCAGAGGACCGAAGCGTATTGTGATTATCAAAGGAAACTGTGTTTGTGTAGTTTATGTGCGTCTGACACGGCGTCCTCAGAAACGATGTTCTCTTCCTTTGGGAAAGAGAAGGCGCAGCGAGGGGAGATGTGTGATCTGCTGGTAACTGGATGACACAGATGATATTTTCTCAACCTTAGACGGCGTAGAACTTTCGGAACACCTCATCCATCTTTCGTTGCTTTGTGTCCGGGGGGGTGGGGACTGGGGGGGGGGACGGGGAGACAGGGGAGGGGGGGGATTTACCGATTAACCACAATCATGTCTACAGCATTCCAAACAGGAAGATTCATTCAGTTTTGCTCAAAGAAAAGGGATTAGTGTTTTTTTTGCTATCTGTGAAAACTCGCAATCTGACATGAATGGCAAGACTTCAGTTCGCCTTGCTGGCAGAATGGGGTCAGGAAGGTAATGCTGATGAAGGTGGAGTGGGAGAGAAGGATCACTCTTCCTTTTCATCCTCAGAGCAGAAAAGAAACAAACACAACAGTAACAAAAGAACTGCTCTCAGCAAACTTATCCCCAAATTTAAATAGGAAAGAAAACCAAGTTTAAACCAAATGAAGCTCGATAAAAGTAAACTTGCAGGGTGTGGAACCATATGAAAATAAGTGCTGTCAGTGACAGATGAGGGAGACAGGAGACAAAACTAGACACTCAAAGGGTAAAGAAATGGGGGAGGGACAATAAATTCACATATTTGTCGAAAGATTTAAAAAATCTCACAGTAAAATAATACAGAGAAATGTGTCTCAGCTGTGAACCCGGGTGCGAATGCTGTTTGAAGTTTTCGCCAGGTGAGACAGAGCGCTTACCTGAGTACCTGGCAGAGCTGTGGCAGATGCCCCAGGTGTGACAGAAACGGGCGGCGGGCAGGTGGTCAGGTCCGTTTTGACGGAAGGACGGAGGTGAAGGTGTGCTTTTACACCTGCCGGTCGGCTCAGGGGTCAGAGGAACGCAGGGAGGCCATGTACAGGGGCTACGAAGCCAGGCCCAGATTCTCCTCCACACTGGCCAGGGAATCAGACGGGACACAATTAGGCAAAATACTCAATCGTCCAGCGGTGAGGCTAACAGTTGTTCAGTTATTCATTTAGAAATCCCCTTCATTCATCTGAACTATTTGCCTGAGGTTCAAACAGAAATGAAGCGAATATGCACACAGACATTAGTCTGAGCATGGGTACCGAACACATAAACTAGCAACAGCAGTGTTAAAACACAATTAGTCCTGATTCATTGAACAAAACTTATGCACATATGAGAACTTATTAATAGTTTCTTCCAAATAAGTACAAGAAAATACTTGAATTTAAAAATTATTAGAATCACACATTTGATATAGCCATTGACTATGCCATTGAGTTTCTTAGGGTGTGTAAGAGCTAGAGGCTAACTCTTCCTGGGAGGTGTAAGGTGCTCTTTACCCTACTGGCCATGTAAATGAATTAAATGAATTAACATGGGCTTGTTTCCATGGTGACCCTGGGCTTGGCCTACTTTCAGTTCTGGATTCTAAACTTGGCTTTGGGGGGGGGAAGGAGAAATGCTGCACTAAATCCCATGATGATGGATGGGACAGCATGGAATTCTGGGAGTCAGATTTAAATAATGGCAAGCAAAGCAGCTATCTTTAGGTTGGGGGAGCTTCATATATAACCCACCTATATTTAAAGGAAGTCTTACAATCCTATTTGGTCACACACACACTCGAACACACACACACACACACACGCACAAGCACACACACACATGCACACACACATACAAAAATGCACACACACACAAATACAGAACACATGCATGTACACGCACACAAATGCACAATGCTTCCGCACGCACTTGCATGTACACACATTCACACAAATACATACACACACCCTCACCCCGCTGAGCGCTGGTCAGCACTTGTGAGCCTAACTTTATGTTTTAGGGTGTGGGTGAACCCATGTTCCCCTCACATGGCTCTGACTGATATTTTAGGGGATGTAAACAGTCCTCCCGCGACCAAAAGGGGAGTTAGTGCGCTTTTAGCCTAGCGCTGTTTATATAATGCCATATAAAGTTATTCGTGTGACTCTCATAGTCCATATGAAAGGTCTATTTTCTGCCCTGCAAGAAAAAATCTTCTCTTTTACAGGATCTTTGCTCATCCAGACTGCACCGATTTGGTACTGCCAGGCTCATGTTTAAGAAACGGTTTTACTGGAAATGGAATCTTAAATTGATTGGAAATTTTGTCTTTAAGTCATTGGAAATTGAATCTTTTAAGCCACTGGAATACTTTTTGTTTGTTTCTGCACATTCGCTTGCTCAGCTGATGTCAAGGGTTATGCTGTCTCTCACAAACCGCCTGAGTCTTACAACAAAGCCCTGAAAATGCCCTGGAACCCTCAAAATGCCCCCCCCCCGCACCCCCCGCATCTCCTGCCCCACATGTAATATCATATCCTAACAGTCAGAGGCACTTGGATCCTCTGACTGAAGCATTTTTTGGTGCGAAATTCTTCAGTCAACAGTTCAATTGCTCTGAAGCACACTCATTCTGATTGTTGCTTTGCATACACATCATTATTTCAAAGTCATTTTCTGCAATTCCTTGGCCCAAAATATCAGATATTAAGAACCAAAAGCTTGGGGGAAAAGGAGGGTCCCCCCCCCTAAATAAAAAAAGGTCAGTTGACTCCCTTGTTTAAGCAGCTACCATAAACAGCACAGTGAGTGACTCAGGCACTGTGACTCAGACAGGATCTACCAGGAAGCAGAAACAAGGAACACAAAAAAGTGGGCGGCGGCTTTATGGCAGAATGCTCTCCTCACTGGCAAATGAGAGGGGTCTTCATTTGCATATATGTGGGCGGGGTCAGATATGCACAGCCCTTCCCTGAGCCAACTCACTTGAGCAGCCTCTCTCGTCCCTTTATGACATCATCATGGCCCCGCTCCCTTCCGCTCCAGAGGCCCCTCCTCCCACCTCCTCAGACTATATTAACCTGGACTGTTATTTTTATATGAATCACATCAGTAGGGCTCCTTCTACACAGGAGGCCACATGAGGCTGACTGTGCAAAACAGAAAAACTTTAAACGTTTACATTTGAGCAGAAAGTGCGTAGAAGCAGAGTAAACAGCGTGGCTGCTGGGAAATGGCAGTTTATGAAAGTCTGAAAAAAAAGACTTGGGTTAACACTGACTGTTAAAGCTCAGCTGTGGGTCTGCGTCAGGTGGGTGGGAGGTAGGTTTGAGGTGGAGGCTGGAGGAGGGTAGGTGTAGGCACAGGTGTAGCTGAAGGTGAAAGTTCTGTCTGTAGGACTGGGTGAAGTCAGCATCCACCGACATGCTTCTCAAAACTGTGAACACAGAAGCAAGCATCAGGACCAATGAAGAAAACCAAGTCTATAATATTAATAATCAAAGAATCACCTCGGTGTCATGGCAACCTGGCAAGAGCGTTAAACACACATGTTGAAGGTTCGCTCATAGCCACAGTAGTCCTATTATTACTAACATAAAGCCTCTTTATAACAACAACAACAACAACAATAATAACAATAACAAGAATAATAATAACAAGAATGATAATAATAATACAACATGTCTTGCTTTTCCCTTTCTGTACAGTAAAGAAAATTTAACAGCATAATTACAGTAAAAAAATCTTTGTAAAGTCTCTCAGTCTCTCTGTAAAACCCATCTGTCAGTCCTGAGTGTCTCTGTCAGCGGAGGGAGTGATGTCATAAGCGTGTGACAGGCCATCGAGCGCATCCTGCCCCCGATAAGGAGATCGATGTCCCCGGGAACACGATGACTCTGACACTCCGTCATTACGCACCAGCGTGAGGCGGCGGCCTTATCACCGCCTTTCTGTAAACAATCCCGCGAAAACTCACCAGCTCCACGTCACCCGCCCAGCCCGAGAGCTTCTCCGAACCTCAGAGTTTAAAAAAA
Organism: Anguilla rostrata; assembly: GCF_018555375.3. Classification (NCBI taxonomy): domain Eukaryota; kingdom Metazoa; phylum Chordata; class Actinopteri; order Anguilliformes; family Anguillidae; genus Anguilla; species Anguilla rostrata. Next base: position 57,051,302 of record NC_057940.1, read on the forward strand.
CAACAAAACATCAACAAAAAAAAAACCGGACCGCCTTTAACACCCAAAGCCGTGTAAGCGCTCACTCAAGTCACCTGAGAGCAGCTTCAATCAATCAACCTGCCAAACTGTCAGTCGTTGACCCCTTGACCTTTGCTCCTCCAGTTCCTCCTCTGTGTTATCTGTGTGGAGATGAGGACGCCCACCCCCCACCCCCCTAAAGTAGAATGCCCTGGCTAAAACCAAAACAAACACCACCCCCAAAAAACAAATGTTCTGTGAGGCGACAAACATGAACACAGCTGTCACAGCTGGTTCGTCAACTTATTACTTACAGAGCTGAACTTAGAAGGGGGGGACGAGGGGCCTGGGGCGGTACAAGAAACTTTTAACAGCTTTCTCCCCCTCTTTGATCATACTGGACAGTTTTAATCCAGTATGTACACTGCACATCAAACAAAGACAAACAAAACTAACAACTTAAGGTTAAATCGGAAATTGAGAATCAAGGCATTTTTTCGTGCACGTCGTATTAAGCTTCCTGTGTGCGATTGAAATGGGTGATACTATTCATTAATTAATCACCAATCACTGGAACTCCAGGGAGAGCGGGAGGGACAGATGAACAGAAGGAAAAAAGACACAGAAATAGCTAGAGAGAGAGGGAGAGAGAGAGAGAGAGGTGTCCCGGTTCAGTGTAGGTCCTAGTATGGTTTGTGATTTCTTTTAGCATCAAATGCTTCTCTTTCACGGCACTAAGTCTGCATGTTTTAGTGCACTGCAGTGGCTAGTGTACTCTCAGTAAATACTGTGAATTTATGGACCAACACGCAGATTCCTCTACATGGGTCCTGGACTGCAGGCAGGCTGAGCTTCCAAATGCTCACACTGAAACATGTGTGTTCAGACTCTGTGCAACTTGAACCAGCTAAATCCTGGAGCTGCGTGTCAGCTGTAATTTAACACTGTAAAATATGTTTTAATGCTTTAATAATTAACCACCACTCCCCTCCTTAAAATCTGGGGGTCAGGACAACTGCCGGGACAGGGAGCGAGCGAACTTTAGAAAATCAAAAGAAAGTTCCAGAAGGCTGGATCTGTGTTTTCCACTTCATTGCTGTCCGACTGAGCCAACAAAAACGGTGATTTGTTTAGTTTTTTTCCGGCCCCACATAAAGAACTTTCGGCTACGATTTCCGAGAGAGCGTGGGGTCAAGGCACAGCCCAAATCTCGGGACAGCACAGCTGGATCCCGCTGGCATGCTCGCCAGAGTACAGGGAAGGAGCGGGTAGCCAATGTTCTGACCCGGAGAGGTTACGCAAAGTCTTATGTAACAGAACAGAGTCAGCACAGGCTGCCTTGGGACACTGTGGGGCTTCATTTATTCAGTAACAGGGTTTTAACACGTGTGTGTGTGTGTGTATGTATGTGTGTGCGGGTGTACGTGTGTGTGTGTCTGTGTATATGTGTGTGTGTGTGTGTGCATGTGTGTGTGTGTTCCCTTTTCCTCTGCTATTATAAGCTCTGTTGAATGAAGTGATAATGGAGAATTCACCAACTCATGTTTACCTGAAGGCCAGTGTCTCGTGAATGTGAGTGTCAAAGCAAACCCCCTTCCATCCCCTCCTCACTCATCCCTCTATCTCTCTTCTATCCCTCTACTCTCCTCTCTTCCTACCTCTATGCTCTTCTCTCTCTCCTCTCTCTCATCCTCTCTATCCCCCCTCTCTCTCTCTCATCCCTCTATTCCTCTCTCTCTCTCCCTCTCTCTCTCTCTCTCTCTCTCTCTATCCCTCTATCCCTCTCTCTCTCTCTCTCTCTCTCTCTCTCTCAGTGAGCAGAGGGAGCAGGCCGAGGTGGTTGACCTGCTGGACTCTCAAACAGCACAGCGGTTCCCTTGCTCATCTCTGTCCCGCTCATCCGCCCCGGTCACATGTGGCCGCCAGACCCGCCCGTCAGCACCACGGTTACGCAACCCGCCGCTGTCACATGCGATCCGAAAAAACAAAAACACCCGCGCACGCTCGGGACGGGAAGCAGCGACAAGTCCAAACCCGCGGTACAGTAAACATTGCCATGGAGACGGATCGAAGCCAGGCAAAGGACACTGAGGCTTGTTGGTTGTTTGTATACCGAGGTATGGACTGATAGCCCTAAGAGAAGGGGAGGGGCAGGGAGTGGTGGGGGGGGGGGGTAGTTTGGAGGGCCTCGCTGACGTTACGGAGTAATAGCCGTGTGCAGAAGGCAGGCCATGTTAGAAAGCACCGTCACCCTCTAACCAACGCAGAAACACAGACACTGGCCTCGTCTACATGAGGTTAGCGATTTCAGCTGAGCTCTATTTTAGTTAAACTGCTTAATCCATTTATTGTTGCCTATGAATATGCATACATTTGGGGAAGGAGACAGGGAGGCATGTCACTCCCAGTATCTTCTTGAATGAATTAGGCCTAATGAATCACTAGAATAGCTAGTATGCTAATGAGACTAGATGGTCCAGCAGTGCATCTCACTCAAAGCAAAGTGAAACCCTGATTGCATCTATTTGTTTATTTACTTATTTTTCTGTTCAGAGGTGATCTGCAACCCTGTCCGTTTGTACTCATCTGTCTTACATAAATAAATAATAAATAGCATTAAGGCTAAAGCTAATAATAAAAATGCTAATAATTTAACATTGAGGCTAAAGGTAATAATAAAAATGCTAATAATAATTAGCATTGAGGTTAATACTAATAAAAATGCTCGTAATAATTAGAATTGAGGCTAATGATAATAATAATGCTAGTAATAATTAGCATTGAGGCTATTGCTAGTAATAATTTTTATTGAGGCTAATGCTAATAATGAATGAAAATACTTATACAATTAGCATTGAGGCTAATGCTAATAATAATGGTAGTAATATTTAGCATTGAGGCTAAGAATAATTGCAAGCTAATGCTAATAATAATATTGGCTTCATTCTCCAGCAGGAGGAACAGGAGCACTGGATATCATACACTGAAGCTGGCTTTGGGTTCACCTTAGATGTGGACAATGCTACATAAGGCACTTTATAGGTAAATGGAATGGTAAATGGACTGCATTTATATAGCGCTTTTATCCAAAGCGCTTTTACAATTGATGCCTCTCATTCACCAGAGCAGTTAGGGGTTAGGTGTCTTGCTCAGGGACACTTCAACACGCCCAGGGCGGGGTCTGAACCGGCAACCCTCCGACTGCTAGACAATCGGTCTTACCTCCTGAGCTATGGCGCCCCCATATAGGCTACAGACAGTATGCTTCATCTGTTATTCTTAAGATCAAGGATGAAACTGTGCTATAAAACAAAGCCTTTGTTCTCACAGGTGATTCTGCGTGATCAAGGTGGATCAGCTTCCTGAAAAACTTGACCGCTAACGTGGCAATTCGCACCCGTCGCCACCCCGTCCCGGACTTTGATGAACTGAAAGAATACTTAACAGCCTGCGTAACCCATCTCTTTCCCCCTGCTCTTCCCCCTGCTCTTCCCTTCTTCTCAAAAGAAAGGAAACCAGCTTTGTTCTCGTACATCACATGGTTTCAGAAAAAAAGCCCAAACCTTTTTTTTTGTGCAGATCGCATGTGGACCAAAGCATTCTGGCTGAAAACAGACTTCCTGCCCCAGCGCACATTCTGCAGAGCCAAACACTCTGAATGTTTCAGAACGGCTCCATGAGCACGGCTAGGCCCAAATATGCCCCATCGTGTTTACACAGAACACGATTCTTATCTTTAACTCCCGCCAATCGCTCAAAAAATGTTTTTTTTTTCTTTTATAATAGTGTTGACTAAAATAAAACAGGACATTTGCTTGAGCCAGAGAGAGGGGGAGAGCGAGAGTGGGGGAGGGGAAGAGTGAAGGGACACTGGCACGCAGGAGAACGCCCGAGACGGTGACGACTTCAGTATGTAAATCAGCGTCTCCACGCTGCGGTAATCACTTGACTGGAAAAACTGCACATATCATGACAACAAAGAACGCTTAAATTAGAAAGAAGACAGATGAGAGAGAGAGAGAGAGAGAGAGAGAGACATGCCCTTCTATTGAAACATCAAAGTCAATTGATTTCATTGAAAGATAAATTCCATTGCAAACCAAGTACAGCACTTGCTCAAGTACTTGATCATGAAGGACGATACGCCTTTTTATAATGACTCAGATGGGCATCTTTAAGTCTTAATAAGTTGTTATTGTGACTGTTAATCATAACCAATTTTACACAGAATTAGTTACTAACTGCCTAAGCGTTTCTAAATGTTCTTGACACATTTCCATAGGCTACTATGAATAGCATGTCCCAGAAGAACCCATTTAAGCTGCTAACTGCTGATATCAGATCTGGAGAAACCCTTCAGCCACTGGATATTTGTTTTCAGGAATAAAAAAAGTTTTCTGTAAAATTAAAAGCCTGCCTTGCAGCCGTTAAATAATGTTAAAAACAGCAAATGTGATGGTTGTGTTTAAACCACTCCAAAAAATAATAAAATACACGCAGGCTGGCTGCTGATCCAAGGGTTGAAAAAAAAAAGATCTTACTGATGTCATTTCCTGTCCCTGAGAGGACAGTGGCAGGGGGAAGCAGGGGGGAAGCTGGGGGGGGGGGAGCGGGGGTAAGGGGGGGACAGGGCGAGGCTGTTTCGCAGGAAACCCAGAGGAGCGGTCTCACACTTATCTCCTTGTTCTCTTCCCCTCCAGACGGCAGCACACCCACCCCGCCTTGCTGTACTGCCAAAAAAAGGGGTGGCAGGGAGGAGGGGGGTCACACATTGAGGCTGCCCCCCCTCCAAGGCTCAACACGCCAGTCCACCCTCTCGGGGGTGGTGCTCAGTCCTTTTTTTAATGATCCCCTGATCAGTTCCAAAAAACCAAGCTGTCAGAACCAGTTACCTTATCATCAGCCTGCAGTGTTTCTTTCAGTGCCTGCGCCAAATAACCGCTAACAGGGCGTTCTGGGGTCTGTCCCAAAGGCGCTCAGCTTCTGGGTCTGTCCAAGAGGCACTGCAGGCTTTGGGGTCTGTCCCAAAGAGTCGCTGACAGGGCGTTCTGGGGTCTGTCCCAAAGAGTCGCTGACAGGGCGTTCTGGGGTCTGTCCCAAAGAGTCGCTGACAGGGCGTTCTGGGGTCTGTCCCAAAGAGTCGCTGACAGGGCGTTCTGGGGTCTGTCCCAAAGAGGCGCTGACAGGGCGTTCTGGGGTCTGTCCCAAAGAGTCGCTGACAGGGCGTTCTGGGGTCTGTCCCAAAGAGTTGCTGACGGCGTTTTGGGTCGTCCAAGGGCACAGGGCGTTCTGGGGTCTGTCCCAAAGAGTCGCTGACAGGGCGTTTGGGGTCTGTCCCAAAGAAGTCGCTGACAGGGCGTTCTGGGGTCTGTCCCAAAGAGTCGCTGACAGGGCGTTCTGGGGTCTGTCCCAGAGTGCGACAGGCGTTTTGGGTCTGTCCCAAAGAGGCGCTGACAGGGCGTTCTGGGGTCTGTCCCAAAGAGGCGCTAACAGGGCGTTCTGGGGTCTGTCCCAAAGAGTCGCTGACAGGGCGTTCTGGGGTCTGTCCCAAAGAGGCGCTGACAGGGCTTTTTGGGGTCTGTCCCAAAGAGGCGCTGACAGGGCTTTTTGGGGTTTGTCCCGAGTCACTGGTTGGCTGAAGAGTCTGCACACCTTGTTTCCCAGGCTTAAACTGGCTTAAACTGGCTGCAGATTGAAAGGAAATGACAAAAACCAGCAGAGACTACAGCCCTCCAGGACTGGAGTTTGAGACCCTGAGTTATTGGGTTAGTAATGAAGCCTGTTAGGTACTTAATACACCATATGTCCAAAAGTATCTGGACACTCCTTGGTCTGGGGTTGTTTCTCATGGTTTGGGCTAGGCCCCTTAGTTCCAGTGAAGGCAAATGTTAATGCAACAGCATACAATCACATTCTAGACGATTCTGTGCTTCCCCAACAATTTGGGGAAGGCCCTTTCCTGTTTCAGCATGACAATACCCCCGGGCACACAGTGAGGTCCATACAGAAATGGTTTTGTTGAGAATGGTGGGGAAGAACTTGACCGGCCTCCACAGAGCACTGACCTCAACCCCATCCTACACCTTTGGGAGCAATAGGAAAGCCAACTGTGAGCCAGGCCTAATTCACCCCGTTGGTCCCGACCTCACTAATGCTCATCTGGCTGAATGGAAGCAATGCCCCAACATCTAATATAAAGCCTTCCCAGGAGAGTGGAGGCTGTTATAGCAACAAAGGGTGGTCCAACTCCATAATAATGCCCATAATTTTGGATGAGATGTTGGATGTCAGGTGTCCACATACTTTTGGCCATGTAGTGTATAGCCAGCACCCCCCCCCCCCGTTTCAGAAGGACTGGGGAGGCCTACTGCTGCAGACTTAATTTCCTGCACAGGGATTAGGACAGCGGTGGGGGGTGGGGGTAAACCTGATCCTCTCTTATTGGCATTCAGGACGGGGAGGGGGTGTTCACTTTGAGAAAACACAGGTGGTATTTGGGTGGGGAATTAAAGTAGCAATGGGTTTATTTGCACAAACACCCCCCTCCAGCCTAAACCATCCTGCTGCTGTCTTTTCTTCTGTGTTTTTGAAAATGGGATTAAGGAGGATTTCCCTCTTCATTTATTTGCTTTTGGCTGTTTTTTTGGGAGGGGGGATAGGGGGTCAGCAGAACCGCGCTCCTTCACCTGCCTTGCACTGTGGGGGTGTGCTGCGGGGGGTTAGGGAACTGGACCTGTATCCAGGAGGTTGCTGGGTCAGTTCTACTCCTGAGAAAAACACTTAACCTGAATAGCTTCAGTAAATATCAGGAGTGTAAAATCCAGGTTCAGAAAGTAAAAGTCTTCCACAGCATTTTGTTCCGATCACATGGATTTGCTCATTAACACAATCCTTTTGCCAAAAGCCAGAACTGATCAGGGAAATCAGTTGGCTGAGTTTATGGATGGAAGAAAAACATGGCACTACTTTTATTTTCTCACCCCTGGACTCCTTCCACCTCTGGTAAATATTAAACTGTATAAAATGGATAGAACTCAAAAAATATAAGCTGCGTAACTGAGACTGCCTTCTGAATGCCTTTATGAAATGTACCTGTTCAGAACCCTGACCTGAGTTCACAGAAGAGCTCTCTACAAAAACAGAGCAAAGAATACACAGAATACAAAGCAAGATATTCAGTGTAAGATCAACTCTGATAGAGTATGTGTTACTCAAAGCACAGGTTGTCTCAGCAGTTTGACTCAGATATAAAGTGTTGAGAGTTCACGTAATACTGCCCAAGAGTGGACTTCAGTTTAGGACATTTGTGATGTAGTCACAGAGGTGCTCACCATTGCCCTAGTGATCGTGACACTGGAGTCAGTTCCGCTGGGCGTCACCAGCGTCGTTACTCGTGCCCGCACTAGACGGGGCGTCCCGTATCTGCAGGGGGGTAAGGGCTGCCCTGCCGGGAGGGGAGTGAGCAGAGTCCAGATTTCTGTGCCCCGTCACATGCTGAGGGCTTTCCTGCTGCCCCCCCGAGGCGGCCATCTTTATCACTCTGCGTAACGCGCTAATCACTGTGACTAACAGCTTTTATGACCGGATGCAGAGCAGTGCGGATGCGTCAGGGAGTGTGTGTGTGTGTGTGTGTGTGTGTGTGTGTGTGTGTGTGTGTGTGTGTGTGTGTGTGTGTGTGTGTGTGTGTGTGTGTGGAGAGTGTGTGTATAAGTCATTAGTATGGTGTGTGTGTGTGTGTGTGTGTGTGTGTGTGTGGAGAGTGTGTGTGTAAGTCATGAGTATGGCGTGTGTGTGTGTGTGGTAGTGTGTGTATAAGTAATGGGTATGGTGTGTGTGTGTATGATGAGGGTAGCCCTGACTCGGCAGAGTTAGTGAGGAAGAGGAAGGGTGTCACACCGAGCTCTGACCTCCACAAACCCCCAGAGAGGTCCAGTATCATCGCAGGGCAGGACAGGAGCGCATTATTAATGTCTCGTGTTCACAGACGTCCCCACAAGTCAGGTGACAGGACTGTGTGTGTGTGTGTTGTGTAAGAATCCAAACCAATTTGACCGGCTGTTGTAAAAACAGTGCATCGCCCTTTATCTTCCCCACTCATATTTAAATTTTAAAAGGGCCTTGGAAACGTCCTGGAACTGTTTGTCCCCACAAGGTTCCTCAGCTCTCCTGCAGTTTAGAGAATATCCAGCACGGCCTCAAGCCGGGTCATTAACACCCCCAAGGGTCACCGATTTTACTGAGTATTCTAGCCACACATCCAACGTATTGAGAAAATGCTGCAGCTCATAAATGAGCCAGATAAAAGGGACTAAAGGGCCAGCACCATCTGAGCTCCTGGGTCCTACCTGTCAATCCATGCGATTTTTACAATAACGTTTTCTGTATATTTTAAATAAACACCCTATGATGAAAAAATACATTAAATCAAGTTTGATGTTTAGTACAACTGCAAGGCATTGCTTCCTGGTGCTAATGACTTGTAGGCTAGGCTAACATTAATTCGTTTGCTGGAATCAATAGTCACTGCATTAGCTTAATTAGCATTTGATATTATTTGGAGCCCTACATCAGTGTGAAACACAGACGGCGCTCCGGCCTTGGCCTACTAAACAGACTTCAAAATGAGCATTAAAAATTCTCTTTGAAATTATAACGGCACTCCGCAGTTTGTGAATACAAATGCAAACAAGCAGGAATGCTGATTAATTTCCTGAACACAACGTTATGATAGAAAAAAAAAACAAAGCTTGTGGAAATGTGCCTCTGCTGACCCTGGGGCCCGTTTATTATTCTAAAAAAATATTTTTTTCTTTTTATACACCTGTATCTTGCTGACCTACATGTGTCACATGACCAAGCCCCGCCCTGCCCTTTGCTCAATAACACTGAGGGGAAATGCCCTGACCTTTGACCTCTCTCGCCACCTCGCTGACTGTTCTGAAATAGGCCAGTCTCAGATCCGAACTCAACGTTCAGCAAACCTCCCCAAAACTAAAAAAAAACATTCACATGCACACCAGGGAAATTAAACACCCATTAAATTTACTGTACTAGTTACCAGTGTGAGATCCATTCAAAATCTGCATGCTTGTACGGGTTCAATAAGCGGAGGATCAGTGAAAGTTTTTTCAGTCATCGTTTTTTTGTGAGCTGGGGAGTAGCTGCTTTGTGCATAGACCACACCCCCCTGAACACAAAACAAAATGAATGCTTCACACACTTGTCTGTACTGCCTTAGAGTATGGTGAAGGAGAGAGGGAGGGCTTGCGCATTTTCCTTAAATATTTCACAAGATTCTCCATTAGCTCTTTCTGCTGAATTATTCAATATGAGCAGGAATGCTACACACCGAATAAGAACACTCATCATACTTTCAAGTTTAGTTTTTTTTTGTAAATCACAGCCAACAGAAATTAAAGCTGTGATGTCACAGCCAAAGGGAATGAGGCCATCTCCTACAGTCTCATCAGCATTCCCAGTCAGAATTCCCAGTCAGCATTCCCTGTCGGGGAAGCTTAGCTGGAGCCAACAGACCAGGCTGAAGCCAGACTGTGACGTATCCACCCACCGAAGCCAAACCGGAAACCACACAATTAATAAAGTGGGCGTTCTGTACACAGAACGCTAAGCTGTACAGTACAGCACAGGGCAGAGTCCAGAGTTTTACAGCGTACGCCTCACAGAGGGAGAGAGAGAGAGAGAGGGAGGGAGAGAATGTGAGGGAGAGAGAGAGGGAGGGAGGGAGAGAATGTGAGGGGAGAGAGAGGGAGGAGGAGAGAGAGAGAGGGAGGGAGAGAATGTGAGGGTGAGAGAGAGAGGGAGGGAGAGAATGTGAGGGAGAGAGACAGAGAGAGGGAGGGAGAGAATGTGAGGGAGAGAGAGAGAGAGAGGGAGGGAGAGAATGTGAGGGAGGGAGAGAATGTGAGGGAGAGAGAAGAGAAGAAGGGAGGAGAGAAGATGTAGGGAGAGAGAGAGAGAAGAGATGGAGGGAGGGAGAGACTGTGAGGAGAAGAGAGAGAGAGGAGGGAGGAAGTGAGGGGAGAGAGAGAGAGAAGAAGAAGAGGGGAGGGAGAACTGAGAGAGAGAGAGAACCACTTCAAAGTGATTCTTAGTTCAAGAACATCAAAGCCAAGAGGCTTAGCAGCTACTGCAAAGGAATTTATAATAAACACACACACACACACACACACTCACACACTCACACACGCACACACACACACACACACACACGCACACGCACGCACAGCACACGCACACCACACGACACCACACACACACACACACGCACACGCACACACACACACGGACACACGCACACACGCGCACACGCACACGCACACCACACACACACACACACGCACACCACACACACACCACACCACAGCGACATACTCAGACCATGCTGCAGCAGCGCAACCCACGGGCAACGAAGCCGAGCGACACACCCAACTGCCTGAAGGGCACTGTAAGCGCGAACAACGCAAACAGTCCAACCACCATACCACACGCACACACACACACACGCCACACACGCACACACACACGCGCACGCACGCACGCACGCACGCACACACACACACGCACACACACACACGCACACGCACCCACGCACACGCACACACGCACACACACACTCACTCACACACACTCACTCGCGCACACACACACACTCTGGCCAGTGCCTTACACAGGGAACACTTTCTGCTTTGAAAGAATGCTTACACACTCCAAGAGGACTATTAACTTGTAAATAAACAGATAAATATTTTCAGACATAAATAAATCTCTATAAAAGCTCAAAGTCAGATGTGAGTGACACACTGAAAGGGTGCACCTGCACAGCTGTCTGTGCTGATCTGTGCAGGGGAGACATAGCTCAGGAGGTAAGCGCGGTTGTCCGGCAGTCGGAGGGTTGCCGGTTCAAACCCCGCCCTGGGCATGTCGAAGTGTCCCTGAGCAAGACACCTAACCCCTAACTGCTCTGGTGAATGAGAGGCATCAATTGTAAAGCGCATTGGATAAAAGCGCTATATAAATGCAGTCCATTTACCATTTTACCATCCATTATCTGGGCTCACCTGCACAGCTGTCTGTGCTGATCTGGGCTCACCTGCACGGCCGTCTGTGCTGAACTGGGCTCACCTGCACGGCCGTCTGTGCTGATCTGGGCTCGTCTGCGCACACTGATCTGGGCTCGTCTGCGCACACTGATCTGGGCTCGTCTGCGCACACTGATCTGGGCTCGTCTGCGCATACTGATCTGGGCTCGTCTGCGCACACTGATCTGGGCTCATCTGCGCACACTGATCTGGGCTCATCTGCGCATACTGATCTGGGCTCGTCTGCGCACACTGATCTGGGCTCGTCTGCGCACACTGATCTGGGCTCATCTGCGCACACTGATCTGGGCTCGTCTGCACACACTGATCTGGGCTCATCTGCACACACTGATCTGGGCTCATCTGCGCATACTGATCTGGGCTCGTCTGCGCACACTGATCTGGGCTCATCTGCGCACACTGCCTGTGGGGAGCACAAACACCCAAGGGGGGGCAGGGACCACAGAGAGACTGTGCTGCAGCAGGGGGGGGACCCTGACGCCTAGAGACTCTTCTGTAGTGGGGGGGGGGGGGGGCGGCACAGAGAGACTGTGACTGTTACTCTCTAGAACATTCACCACATCAAGCCAGGCACAGCCAAACAGGCCTTGTGCTGATAAGTACAATTCATTCAGTGCGTTTTACTGATAAAAACACACACCCATACACCCACTCAAACATACACACCCATGCATGCACTCACACACACACAAACATATGCATATGCTCACACACCTGCACACTCTCACACAGAAGAAACAACTTGCATAAATGTACTCATTTCATTTTATTTAAATGGAGAAAATTTGTCATATAAATATGAACATGTCCTCACCCGCTTCCTGTAACAGCATGTATACATATATAAAACAGCTTCATAAGAAGCAACTTTTTTTATTTTTTATTTCATCATACATTTCATAGAAAATGTGCCCATAAAAAATTCTGAGATCTGAAAAAACAACATTTACAATTAAAGTGCATCTGAGTGTTATTGTTAAACAAGGAAGCACCCGATTGGATAAATATGAACAGAGGGCCCAATCAGAGGACGCTGGACGGTCGGTCAACGGGGACCTGACTTGGGCTTGTGTGCCATTTGCCTTTTCGGCTAATGCTGAAAGATTCACAGTGGGCGGCATTCGCTCCAGCACGGGGAACGCTGAGGGGGCCAAATATTTTAGGCTATTCTTCAGACATTTTAAAGTCCTTTAAAAAAAATCCCCCAAAAAGAGTAAACAGTCAAGCTTATTTTAACGCCGTCCCCCCCTTGTCTCTGTACAAATAGGAGACAGAAGAACCTGACACAGGAGCTGGACTGAGACCAAACACAAGGGCGGAGTTTCTTCCTTGTTACCACCATCCCGAAAGTGTGCACACGTCGTCTGACGTGGGGGAGAGGAGAAGGAGCGAAGTGAAACAGAGACGATGTCCAGCGCCGTCCGGACCTGTCAGTCTGCCCGTTCACCTGGAACGACACACCACCCGACTGCACCGTCCCCTCAAATCTGACGTCTTAGCGCTCAAAACACCACGTCCGCTGGAGAGCGCGGGATTCAGAGTTTTATTTCCTACTCTGCAGAGTTCGGAACACCACTGCCACCCTGGGTGTGTGTTCACACGAGCAAGGTCCAAACTTCAACTTCTCAAAAAAAAAAAAAAAAAAACCCTCCCAACATTGTGGTGCTTTCACAGGAACAGCGACCCCTGCAGTCCTGGAGGGGCCGAGCTCACTGAAGCTCTCCTTCGCTCCACTGCGCTGTCAAAATAAAAGCCCTTCGCTCAACTGTGCTGTCAAAGTAAAAGCACATGAACCAGTCCAACAGGCCCACTGAGGTGGGGGAGGGGGGGTGGAGGTATCAGGCTAGAGAGTGGAGTCTCGATACAGGAGCTTTGTTTTGAAGGCACCGAACGCCAGCCCCTCTCTCTCTCTCTCTCTCTCTCTCTCTCGTCCGTGCGCAGCTCCCCCAGCTCACCTCTTCCTGCGCTGCCGGTGCTGCTGCTGCCGCAGGGCCTGGCGGCGCTTGGCGATCATGGCGTGCAGCCGCTGCAGCCCCTCCCCCAGGCCCTCGCCGATGATGGCGCAGGCGGGCTGCAGGTGCCAGGGCGTGGCGGGGCCCAGCTCGCTCAGCGCCAGCGCCTCCTGGATCTGGGCCGGTGCCAGCGACCCGCGCAGGTCCTGCTTGTTGGCCACCACCAGCACGGGCACGCCGTGGTTCTCCGCCAGCCGCGCCACCTTGTGCAGCTCCGCCCGCGCCTCTTCCAGCCGCTCGGCGTCCACCGAGTCCACCACGAACACCAGGCCGTCCGCCCCGCGCGTGTAGGCCCGCCACAGGGGGCGCAGCTTCTCCTGCCCGCCCACGTCCCACAGGTGGAAGGAGGCGCATCGGCGCGAGCCGTCCAGGGGCAGCCGCACCCTCTCGGCATTGAAGCCCTTGGTGGGCACGGTGTTCAGGAACTCGTTGAAGCGCAGCCGGTAGAGCACCGTGGTCTTCCCGGCACAGTCCAGCCCCAGGATCACGATGTGGAGCGACCGGAACGCCGGAAACAGCGGGAGCAGGGAGCGGGGCTCCGAAAATCCGTTCCCCATCCCGACGGCTGACGGCTTTCCTTCCGCTCCTGAGGGAGTAGCGTTATGGACGTGGTTAAGTGAGGCACACCCCTGTCTTCACCTCAATGAATACTAATGAAGTTCCAGGTGTTTGTTCCCAGAATGACGGCCCACACGAAAACCCTAGCAAAGAAACAAAAAAGACGATATAATCAAAACTGACAACTGAGGGGAAACTACTACAGACAGAGAGCGAGGGAGGAAGCGAGGGAAGGAGGGAGGGACTTTGGATTCTTAAATAAACAACCTTTCATCAGCTGCTTTCATTAGCAACAACAAGAAAAGTAGGAACCTCGCGCACGCAATCTCAGAATTACTGTTTGAACCACGATTACTGTTAATTTATCAGATGGACCCCGCCCCATCCTCATTATCATATCAAAGAAACACAACTTCAGGCCAGCGGGTCGTCTGTCGGGCCGCCGGCGATTGTCGGCATCTCGGCGCTTTTGAACAGCGGGACGAGCAAAGCCACCTTTTTCATGCAGCGAATGCAGCGGGCTTCATAGGCTAATTTCTGGTCGGCATCCGCAACGTACAACCGAAACATTCAAAGAGGTACTGCGACTATTTCAGCATCGTTATTACTGCCCTTATCGTTATTATCGACTATACATGCGAGACCACAGGCGCCAGAGGCAGCGTCTACTTCACTCAAGAGCGTCAGGTGATAGCGCACTTTGCGCAAATCCCATCATATCCGCATTATCCGAACACACTGTCAGTCTATTCAGGCCCTGGTCTATGAAAGACAGATACAGACCAATGGACCTGCGCAGTCAACGGTCTGAACTGATGCATGAGAGTAAACATCAATCATAAATATTAACGCCCGTGTTGCAGGCCAGCGAGCTGAAGCTTAGTCTGTCGGTGGACAAATCATCCGCTGGATAAAACGTAAAAGAAATTGACATGTTGAAAGACATCCAACATAGTATCATTCATATAAATACAAGACACGCTCTAAGCTACACCGTTGGCTAGCTAGTTCGGTACAAAAGTACTTGCCGTGGAATACCTTTAATAATATGCTGATAATATTTTTAAAAAACAATTTCGCCATTATTGCATCTCCCACGTGAAGCGTTTGACAAGCAGTTAGCGACACAGAAACATTTTAATTGCATCGATATTCGTAGCCTAATATTGCTTGGGATCCAGTAACTGGTTGAACTGCAGTTTGAGAGCAGTGGGACAAAAAAAAAATCTACGAAATATTCAAGAATAGAACTTACCACAGATTTAAACAAGACCTACTAAGCTTGCTTTGGACAGCAGAAAATCACGTTATAGCGCCGAAGCAAAGTATCCGTTTTCCACCAGAACCCTGTCCACCCCGTCGACCCTCTTAGTCAGGTACTCCAACCGCACTGACTCCAAAAGCAGTTCAACTCTCCTGGTTACTCTCGCGCAATTAGATCAACCCAACTGCAGAGGGCGATGATTGGTTGGATCCCCAATCGTGGCTAGCTGATTGGTCTATTCCACGCCTGTCATGTAGCACGGGCTGTCCACGACACACACCCACCTGTCCCTGTCACGTAATTTACCTGCAGCCCTCAGTTGGAAACAGAAAACTTTTGCGCAAGAAACGATCCGGCAGCACGAGTCTGTCCGACGAGGTAACAGAGGAAAACATTTTTGACCATGTCACTGTTAACGATTAGTCTAGTCCAAGCCGATGAGATGTCCACAACTGGATAAGTCGACCAGTTAAATTAAAATGCACACACATCCTGAACTCATACTTAAACGAATTCCCTACATATTTAATTGCCAAATGCTTCCTAATGCACGTGGGTAAACTTCTACCAACATTTTCGTCACATTTGTGACAACACACATCTGAATGTTCATAAGGCTATTGTACTATGCTACGTAGCTACGTCTAGTGAACGAGGAAGGTACTAATTAAGACCATACGAATAGAGCACAATAGTGAACTAATAAATTTAGCATATCTTATGTCATACTAATCTTTAAACAGGACTGGATGCGAGTGCTCATTTCGGTCTCCATTGATACTCGAGCGTCGACTCCACTACAAATAATTCGTGTTATTTCATAGTAACTTGTGTACCGTATCACACAACACTGGGACTGATCTAGCCGAACAAAACAGCTGACAGACGATTTTGACAGAGGTCATTGTTTAAGACGGTTGAGACCTGTACCCTAATACACGTCTGACTCGATTCATTTTGTTTCATGAAATCACAAGTTTTCTGGGGCGTGCGAATAAAAAAATTAAAAAAACACACAAACACAAGATTAACAACCCACTACGTTGCACTGCTTGTAAAAAGTATCAAATGTATTATCGTTTAAACCCATTTTCTAAATCTATTTAAAGTCTAAACTCCTAAAAAAAACACGGAACAGGATGCATTCTAAAATGCAGTCGAAAGGACAGCTAGATCTGTTGGGAGTTTTAGTTACCGCAATGACGACACTTTGTGGCCAAATATCAGCAGTGCAGAAACAGGCGGGCCACCGTTGGAATTCAGGTGGCCTTTCGATATTTAACGACATGCAGCAGACCTTCCTTGTGTTCTACTCGCGCTTCCTTTCATTGTGTGGAATTCGCCAAATAAAAGGATTTTAAACCGGTCTTCTACAAGTAATGCGTTTCCAGTTCCAAATTAAAACGTAAGCCTATGTCTAGCCTAGCCTACCAAAGCCATCTCAAAGAGTCTGATTACACAAACTCACGCAGCTGACAAAAGAGGCGACAGATCTCGTCGTAGCCGCACGCTCGGACGCTGTTCTACCTTCTACCTCGCAAACATGAGTTTTAAATGGACAAAACGACAGTAGAGCTTATTGGTATTCAAACACACAATGTGGTGATTTGTAAAGTTCCGCGTTTCAAAGATTAATGACGGAAAGAAAAAGAAAACAAGGCAACAGAAGTGTGCTACTTTTTACAGACCGGAAATGGAAAAGAAAACACGAATTTTAAGAATCCAATTGTCCATCAGTCCGTAACATACATCTGGAAAAGTAATGGCCAAATTTGCATGAAATTTGCTGCGCACATTTCTGTTCCCAAGAGGAAAAAATTTGTTGAATTTGGTGACACTTTGACCTCTCCTCTAGCGCCACCATCAGGCCAAACATCTAAAAAAGTCATGATTGGTTTGTAAAGACATTACCTCGGCACATTCATACAAGGAGAGATTGTTGTGACTGATTGTTGTGGAGATCTGCAGTACAAATCCAATGCATGAATTCTTTCTAAAATATGCTCCACAGGAAAGTCCAAACAGGTTTGCTCTGCAAAAATAAAGCCATGTCATTTAACAGTGGAACTAACACTTCTTATATTAAACAAGGGAACATGTACACTATAGAAGGCACTGCCCTTTACTGTTACTGGTACAAATATCAAATGTGATGCGTAGATACAGTGATAAGTCTACAGACAAACAAACATCAACATAAAATGGTTAGTTCACAAGAAACACTGCAGGCGTACTTAATCCTTAAATGACTTTATTGCATTTTTAACCCACAGCAAAACTGAAATGTTCAGAAGACAAAAAGGTTTCATACTGATCGATGTGACCACAACATGATGAGCGCAAGTCTCCAGCTTAACTAGGAAACTGTACTTGTCACCCCTTCATAATGATGCGAGTGCAAGTCCGCACACGATGCGTCGGGCACGTGCAAACCAGGAACGAATTCATACCCGGCTTTTCCACCGGAGCGATAATCCAGCTCGAAGCTCAGTGCTTCCGATGGACCACAACCGTGCTGGAACACGTGCCAAAAAATGGAAAAAGACATACCAACAACTAAACCTGTACAAAATGTATGCTCAAGTTTCAAACATTGTTAATCAAAATGATTTGTGGATTTAATCACAGGGATTACATCCCATAACAAAGTATTAATCCCCGTAAAAGTGTAACCTCATATTTACAATGAAACAAACCAAGGTGTCCATACATGTATAGGCTATACATATGTTCCTAAAACCTACGACACCAAACAAACACATGGATTTATCAACTTTCTTCTTCAGAAACATGTTCTTGCAAATTTCTTTTAAAAATGTCTATTTAAAAACAATGTTAGGATGCCCAAATCCCTTCTAAGAAAGCACATAGCTAAAGATGTAGCGTTAAATTCAGCTGTTTTGCTGATTTGCTGTTAAAAGATGAAATAAATTCTGCTTAAACAAACCTTACATGATGTATGTGCCAAATTACAGTAATTACAAAGGGACTGCCAATCAAAACTAGCCTTTTGGCTAACTCGGGTACATTTACATTTGTTTAAATGTTGATTAATGTACATTGTCCCTTTTCAAATAAAGAAATAAATTAAATTAAAATTCAAGAGATGAAATGTCTCGTCTGAATTTGATTCAGGACCTAAATTCGAGAGGGTCGCGTTGTCTGAATTACCCGTACCAATCACAATTCTGAATTCACAGAAACTGCACCTGCCAAAAACAGTCACAAGGGGGCGGTCATAGCGCATGTACTCAAAATTTCCAACAGGTCTCACTCGCGGTAAATAGCGCGTCCACTATGAAAGCGACTAACACCGGTGCTAAACGCTTTTATAATGGATGCGTGAACAATTTAATTTCCGAATTTTACAAAGGTGATAGCTTGTTTTTTTTTGCATACCATAAAATAGTGTTACAGAGGTGAACGGTTCTGTGCAAACAGACAAGAGGAACTGGGCTCAGTAACTGTGAAGTGGGAAAGTGCTTCCTTACCACAGCACTCAACAGGAAATAAGAACGTCCCATTTGAGCCGCTGTTACGCTTAGCCAACTCCACAAGGTAGAGTGCGCAGTGTTCCCAGAATCCCAAGCTTATCCAAAACAGAGGACCCGCACCCCCTACAGGTCACTCCCTGTGTCGGGGGGGGGGGGGGGGGGGGGCAGGACAGGCGTGTCCTCAGATTCCACTCAGAAACCAGAGAGCATCTCTACCAATCACAGAGCTTGCATTAAATAAGGGACGACAACACAGAAGATATCCCTTAATTACCATGGCGCCTGTATTAGCAGCATAGTGTAAGGAACTGCGCTTGTGAAGTTAAGGTTGTGGGTTTGAATCCCAGCTGGGCCACTGCTGTTTCACCCTTGCTTAAGGGACTTTACTTCAATGTACAAATAAACTGCCTAGAATGTAATCTATGGGGGCTGCTGGATGGCTTGTTCGGTTAAGGATTGCATCACCCAGGGTACGGGGGGGTTCAGTCAGTTAGGGATCCACGTTCACCGCCATTCAGCGACCACGGCTGGTCTATCGGGCGCCCGCGGACTGTACGCGAAAGCCACGTATGAAGACTCAGACTCGGGACTCAGACTCGGGACTCAGACTCGGGACTCAGACTCGGGGCTCAGACTCGGGCTCGGGACTCAGACTCGGGGCTCAGACTCGGGGCTCAGACTCGGGGCTCAGACTCGGGGCTCAGACTCGAGTCGGGACTGGGCTCAGACTCGGGGCTCAGACTCGGGGCTCAGACTCGGGGCTCGGGACTCGGTCTCAGACTCGGGACTGGGGCTCAGACTCGGGACTGGGGCTCAGACTCGGGACTGGGGCTCAGACTCGGGGCTCAGACTCGGGGCTCAGACTCGGGGCTCAGACTCGGGGCTCAGACTCGGGGCTCAGACTCGGGGCTCAGACTCGGGGCTCAGACTCGGGGCTCAGACTCGGGACTCTGACGAGTTTCTTGCATGAATGCGGCTGTGGTTCCACTCCAAATTGGGGAGGGAACTGGAGATACTTGGCCCCATGAATAAGAGCATCTGCCAAATGCAAAATTGACACCCAAATCAGCTTTTACCAATGTACTCTGTGATTGGCAGAGGACCCGTCTCGTTTCTGTGACAACACACTGCTCTGGGCCCCATCGTATCGCCCCTGGGGTGAGGTAATGAAATGGTTGTCATGGTAGCCACCATAAGCTTTAAACTGAATTGAGAACCTCGGAAAAAAAAGAAGAAAAAAGCAAATGGTTTTTGAATGCTTAAACAACCATCTGAAATAAGACAGACAACTTCACAAGCACCAGTTAAAACGCAACACCACAAGATAATTTTACTTTGATTTTGTTAAAACAGAAAAAAGAATAACTCTATATACAGACACCATTGAAAGTGGTTTCGTCAGTGTTTCTGAGAGGTTAGTGAACCGGAACTGAGAGACCATCTCCTGTAGCTTACTGCTGCTCATCTAAAGTGCGTATTTCACTAAATATTTTTCCCTTTAAAAATCCCCTTCCGAAATACCACTGAGACTCCAGAGGAATGGGGGGGTAATCTCGCCCACCCGAACCCAAGCTCGCTCACCAGGCATGGCTGCCCCCCCAGACGCTCATCTTCAACCAGCCACGCGTTGGCACCACAGCTGTACGGCATCTAAAAACAGCAGGAGATCACTTGTCATCGTCGCTTTTTCTCGTTGTAAAGATGAAGACGGTGGAACCTTCCGGAAGAAGAGCCCGGGCAGGACCGGAGACTGAGGGGGGCTCGCTGCGGCCGCGCGGGAGGGCGGAGGGGGCGGGGCTGTTATTCGGGGTGTGCGATGACGCTGGACGTCTGGGCATGCCCGTGCAAGGAGGTGGTGTTCCCACCGCAGTCCACGTACTGGTACATCTCCTGGGAAACCTGCTCCGCGTGGCCAAAGTACGCCGTGGTAACAGTCACCCTGGAGACGAGGGCGGAGACACACACACAGAGCGGCTTTCATTTTTCACAGCAGCCAAATCGGCCCGTGGAAGAACCGCTGGCTGCGTTACGCACAGTGCTTTGGGAACTCAACTGAGAAGCACTTCCTAAAATAAATACATAAACAAAAAAAAATATGCATGAGCCCTAACCCAAGCCCACCCCCCTCCAAGATAAATGTTAAAAGAAGACCACGCAGCGCTGAGTTGGTACAGACCGGGGAACGGAATACTCACTGCATCATCACCACGATGTTGTGCACCTTAATGGTCTGCAGAGTGCAGTAGTCACTGGAAGAGAGAAAGAACACGATGGCTGGCTGCCTTCGGGGACTGACAGTTCACTGGACGAAAACAACGAGGAAGCACACAGAACTCGGTCGTGATTGGCTGGTGCACTTTTGGACTCAAAGGGTGATTGAATGAAATGGAAACACAGTAAGATACTCACTACATGTAGCTCATCTCATCAGCGATGACGGTGGGAACCATGTAGTCGATCTGCGAGAGACAGAAACACAGAAAGAGCGTTAAAACATGCATCCCGGAGGAGTGTCCGTCACTCGGGTTGCTCGGCGACCGGCTCCACCGACCTGCTGCATGTCCAGAGGGCGGATGGTAGTGACGTTGCTGACGCGGGACTTCCCGATCACCGTCTTGGCGAACTGCACCTGCGCCGTGATGTTGGCCACCTCCACAGAGTAGTAGTTGTTGTTGGTGATGTTCAGAGTGTTCTAGAAACAGGAGGAACAGAAACACATTTAGAAACATATTAACATTTAGCAGCTAACTAACATTTAGCAGCTAACTAACATTTAGCAGCTAACTAACATTTAGCAGCTAACTAACATTTAGCAGCTAACTAACATTTAGCAGCTAACTAACATTTAGCAGCTTACTAACATTTAGCAGCTTACTAACATTTAGCAGCTAACTAACATTTAGAAACTTACAAACATTTACCAACTTACTAACATCATCCAAAGAAAGCCCAAAAACATGCAGGTTAGGTTTCATGGGGGGGGGGGGGAGGGGCATTGACAGAGCACTGCTGTGAAAGAGCATGTGTGCTCGATCAACCTACCCTGCATAAATAAAAGTTATTAATAATAATATTAATAGTAATAATAAATTACATTTACAAGCTAAAACAAAACTGCTTTGGATAAGTTTTTCTTTTTTGGAGAGTGTGTCCAGTTCAAATATTTGTTTATTAGGCTGATTATGAATGATTCATGATTATACAATACTGAAAAAGAGGTGCCAGACTCAAACGGGCTTTTCACCTGGATACAAAAAAAACTAAATGGTGCCTGCTTTTCCACCACGCCCGCTGGCCAAACACAGAGACGCAGCGGGGAGCGGGGGAGGGGGAGGAGATCACCGTGACGTTGAGGAAGACGATCCTCTTGTCCTGGTCGTAGGTGACGAAGACGGTCTTGACGCCCACGTAGGAGACGTCGATGGAGCGAGGGAAGAGGAAGAAGACGGCAAGGCCGGACAGGAGGAGGCAGACGGCCACGGACGCCGTGACGTACAGCTTTCTGCAGACCAATCAGCACCAACATCAGGCACGCATTACGCAATAAACTAGACATGCTACCAAACGTTGATGTTTTCATTGCTGATGTGATCAGTTGATTTCGAGTCACTGAAACCGACAAGAATGTTTATTTGTAGAAGTACAAAAAAATCTGGGATGGGTTAAGAACACCACCTTGCATTTATTTAGCGGTGCTCTGTATCAATTCCTCGTCATTCTTAAATCAATGACGAGAAATGAACATTATGACATGTAAGCCCTTAACAATACTGTTGCACAGCAACCTTGCGTTTCCTAGATACTTTGTGTCTGTAGTCCCCTCTTCCCCAAAAACAGCTGGGGCAATGATACTCTGAGATCAGAGGAACTCGCACACGGCTGAAAGGATGTCCCTCTGAGCGTTGCTGGAAGGGCAGGGAAGTGTTATACTCACGTTCTCCGGGGCCGCAGCCGCTGGTCACTGTAGGGGATCAGAGCAACCAGCTGGTTCTCCTGGCCTAAGGGGACAGTATGTTAGGGTCAATAAACCTCCTCAAAATTTAGGGGTTCCCCAAAGAATGGCTTCTCCAAAGACCACTTATTTTCTTCTTTATTTTAAAGAATCCCTCCCATTCCTTTCCTCCCAGGTCCAGGCCCCTCACCTCACCCCGCCCCCTCGCCCCACGAGATTCAGCCAGTACCCCACGCTGTCCCCTCACCACCTCACCCTGCCCCCTCATCTCGCCCTGGCCCCCACCCCCACCCCCACCCGCCCCCTTTACCCCGTGGGATCCGGCCGGTGCCCTGGCAGGTGGGGCAGGTGACGCTGTCTCGGCCAGTGAACTCCACGTAAGGGAACTGGGACACGTCCTTGCTGTCCTCGCCGTGGACGTCGCTGTACTCCGGCGCGGACGTCAGGTCCGCCTGGCTGTCGTCCTTGCCTCTCGGCGGCTGGGAGAAGGCCTTCCCCATGGTAACGGCTGCCCCGGGCAACAGGAGACGCAGCAGGGACAGGTGAGCTCGTGTACCTGTGCGGCTGAGGTGCAGCGGGATGCAGGGAAGGAGAACAGGGCGTTTGTAAACAGGTGGGTTCAGGTTCTCCTTCCTTGTCCAGGGACTCAGGTGCTCAAGCAGTGATGGAGAATGAAAAGCCCCTTAAACCAACAAGGACACACAGTGCCAAAACCAGTTTCTCCACGTTTCTACAGTACGGCACAGAAAGGGAACTAATTCCAGGATTGTCGTGAGTTTGGGCCAGGTAAATAACGGTGTGCCGGTGATGAAAGGTGCGGTAGCCAGCAGCGCGCTGGCACGCTCTTTTCACCTGCCAGGTAAATTACCTGGACCCAGGTACTTTTAATTCACCGAGCCAAATCCAAATTCATGAGCTGCCATCACTGGGTTCTGATCGGCGCCAGCTGAGTTCACCGGACCGGTGGACCTTCATAAAACAGAAGGCACAAGTGACACCGGGCTAATCTTATCAAATGAGCGGAGAGAAGGGTCAAGGATCCAGGTCCGTCATCATCACCCAAAAAACTGAACTAAACCACACTGCTTCTGGTCAGCACTGGGTGATCTCTACAGCCTTTGCAGATACACGAGACTAACAACAGTATCCAAGTCATATATCCAAGCCTGTTCGCACCAAGCACAATTAGATTAAAACCCCTACATCGGTTCCAGAAGAATATAACTAGCCAAAGGTCCGCCAACAGCAGCAAACCGCCACAATTACCAAATGTGATTGACAAAGACAGGTCTGGACTTCTGCAACTTCTTACTGCAGCGATATTCTGCCAACAGTCAGCAGGTTTAGCTGTACAAGCAGTCCTGATTTCAATAAATCAAGTGCACGTTCTGCACGCCCAGGACTGTGAACTAAGTACTCTGACATTGAAAGTTTAATCTCGTGATACAAAAAAGCGCAAATCGATGGCTGTCAACTGACGACCCAATCGCTCGTAAAAACTGGTATTTATTCACTGCTGATTCACTGGGTGGAATCGATGCAATCCAACATAAAGATATGCTCATTTAGACTTCAAGTTAATGTTATATTTATATATATGTATAACGCGACAACGCTACTAGCAGAATGCTTTGCCCATATTTAGAGAAAAAAGCACCACACTTTTATCGTGGACCGACGTTAACATAGCACACCTGAATTATCATAGCGACAGCTAGAAGTCATGTGTGTACATGGGGGTCGTTCTAGTCCTTTGTTTTCGTGCCGAGATTGCATAACACACACACATGACGGGAACAGCGTGTACTGTAGCTGGTCAGCTAGCCAGCCAGCCATTTTAGCTTGGGTAACGTACACACATGCACGAACAAATAATTCCGTTTCAAGCCAGCATTCGGACGTTTATTCACCTCTTTAAATTTCAGATCCAAGTAGGACGTTCAATGTTCACGACAACAAAACATTGCAATTTTAGCTAGCTTGCAGAAAATGAATACATATCTAGACCAATTAACCTAGATACACTGACCTCCGTAAATTGATTATGTTACGAAATGGCACAATTACCCTAACTAATTACAGCACAAAGTGAAGAAACTGACTTCTATTTTATTTGAGCAACATCCATCTTAATTTCAGCAGCAGGTAGCTAAACTGGTTTGGCTAGCAAAGGAACGCGACAGCAATGTGTATGAGCAATTATTAAATGGAGGTTAGATCACAACACTATTTACGCGAAAGGAGCTTACTAGTCAGTCAACTGTCGAAATTTATGAAAATAAGACCACCTTAACATAGTACGATGACAAAATATTTGAAAGTGCACAGAATTAGATAATACAGCTCGTTATTGATGTTGCAATGCAACTGAAAAGCTAGCTCTGGGGTAGCTAGGCTGACTTCATAGCTGGACGTTAGGCGTGACAGGCCTTTCCTGCAACACAACAGCGAATAACCCCGTCGTGTCTCGGTGACATTTTTATAGATACATAATTGAACAGATTTTTTGCGTGGCTTAGTGGCGTACAACTTACCTTTTTATAAAACAGTATCGTTGATCACAGCCCTCCTAACAAAATGTGGTTGTGGCGACGTACTGTTAACGTCCTCTATAAGGTATGCACTGACGTCACTTTCCCACCGGAACACGCCCCCTCAATCGGGACTGAGTGGCAAAACATGCCGCGACATGGCTGTCTTTAGTAGAGGAAACTGCAAAACCGGGAGTAAAACAAACGATTATCTGCTAAAATTAAAGGCAGTTGGACTCGACAGTGATCCTTACAACTTACCAAAGAACCAGTGGTCCATGGACATTCAACAAGAAATCGGATCTTTTTACAGACTGCCGAAAGCTAAAGAAAAGAGAAGCAAATTCATCGCTGCTATTGGCACAAACAACTCGAATACAGGCACCAAAACGTGGATTTGCGGTTATTTTGTGTCAGGTATGCTGGATTTTTGGGTAAAATCATACTTTAGTATTAGCTAGCCAAGCATATAAATTATCTAACCATCCCCCTTTGTTTGTAGAACACAAGGCTCATCATGGATGTTTTTTAATAAATGCTGACAAAAACTTCAGTTACACAGAATATAAATGAAAGATGCTAAATATTTAATTGATGAGTAGTCAATACAGTAGCCTACATAACTTAAGGCATGATTTTACCCAAAAATCCAACATACCTTACACAAAATGACAAACGCAAATCCACGTTTCGGTGCCTGGATTCCAGTTGTTTCTGCGAATTGCAGCAATCCATTTGCTTCTCTTTTCTTTAGCTTTCGGCAGTCTGTAAAAAAGATAGCTCCGATTTCTTGTTGAATCTATTTGTACAGTCAATCGCACAACAGCTCTTTCCCATTTTAGGTGTGTTTTTTGTGTTTTCACGGCATTCAAGCTGAATGCTAACGCTGCCACTGATAGTCTTTCTGCCACTCAGTGGGTGTAACCGCAGTGACTTCCACTTACTGTGACGTCATGTGCATACCCTCTATTGGTCTCGTAACATCAGCTTTACGTATCAAATTACGTAGTATTAACATAAAAACGTAAGACCAGCGCCCCGTCGCTGCGACGTCGCAAAACAACGTTGTGGATACGTAACAATTACGTCCTTACAACTTTACGTTTGACAATGTAATAGAATAACCTTACCCCGACGTTGTGATTACGTCGCCAGGCAGTCATCCCTAGATTTACGTCGCTGACACGTTGTTTAAACTTATTTATTACGTTATTTACCTTTCCACGACATTGCTGATTGGTCACTTACTTACTAAATCCTAACCATACATTTAGATTTTGTGTATTAAAAAAAGGTATATCATGGTGTTGTAATTTTGATCTCCATTCTATCCTACCAATGAAATGCCATTGCTTCTGTAATTTAGATCTTCAAAATTTATTTTCAGTGCAGCAATAAAAAATGTACACATATCAAGCCAAAATAGAATATAACTCCTTTATTGTCATTGTATAGAATACCATTGAGATCAGGTTCAAGTTACAACTCTAGGTAGGCAATATGTGCTGCAGCAAGCATAATTATGGTACAGAAGATGAGACAAACATACAAAACTAGATACAAAAACAACATAAAAAGGGTGACTTGCACTAGTGCAATGTCCATAGCAGGTCCCCCAAAGCTAGTATAATATACAGTACCTCCTCATCACCATAATCACTTCCACCACCATCATAAGCATCAACTGCAGCATATTGACAGAATATCATGACTACCTCCTCCCTAGTATTTTTCTGATAAAATGATGGCATTACCATCATTACAATTTCTTGACATGTCAACAGATTAAGTGCACAAGAACTAAATTAAAACACCCAAAACTGCTTGTCAATAAAATATACATTGTCTTGCATTGTTGTAGTTTCAGGACAGTAATAACCATAGACCAATGATTTCAACATATCAGTGTTGAGTATTTTTGTCTTTTTCAAGCGGCGAATTACATTTCAGTTAGGATCCCCCACATATTAAAGCAGGATGTCTGCAGGCATTAGCAAGTTAAATGTAAGGCTTTTTAGACATTTTAAGTGCTTCTTAGAATAACAGTTTGCCACACAAGTAAGCACAGGCAAGTGGTACTCTTAGCTCAATGCTAGCTTGAAAAGGCTTGCTAGCTCCAGTTTGTCAAACACCAAAAACCAAATGAAGACCACACAACTATTTTATATCATATTTATGATGCATATTTTAACCAACATGTTGAGATCTCATTTGGACGTGGACAAGGTGAATTACAGCTTTCAAAAGAGCGCCACATACGTCAACTTTCAAAAGAGGCGCTGGCAACAATGCTAGCTAAAAGGACATGAACAAAGGTGCTTTACGGACCGCCGTTTATACATGTTGAACTAGCTCAATTGTTAGCTAACTAAACAGGTCATCACCGAGATCAGCTAGGTAATGTTAGCTGGTCTTACATTACATTTGCATTAGCATTAAATACTCAAACTAGCAAATATGCTGTCTAACAGAACACTAACTCAAATTAGTCCCAGAACAGACGCCAGGTCTGAACATCACCATTTCACCAGCTAACTTAAAGCATTAGCAACATTCAGCTAGAACGGCAAACATGCATGGTGAAAGAAGGACTCCAACATTACATTGCAAATACCACTAACTGAAAAGGTCTGCAATACAATCAGTTCTTCTTCTTGTTATCTTTTTACGGCGGTTGGCATCCAGTATTGTCGCATTAATACATGCAGCTAAAAATATAAAGGCATAATGAAACGCTTACCTGCTCTTGAACGCTGTCAAACCCAGATTTTCCCACGGAGAATTTGAAACCACAGCGACCTTCTTCCAAGAGCACGTCACAGCAATATGCGCATGTGATTGGATATAACGTCTTCTTCTTCTTGTTTTACAGCGGGTGGTATACAGCTTATTGGTGAATTACCGCCACCTTCTGCTTCGGAGTGTGGATTAGACAATAGATGTAATTACACTCTAAATCCCTTCACCCTAAACTATATTTTATTCTCCATGCTTTACACCTAGTCCTACTATAAAATCCCTATCCATGTCAACCACCCTAGAACCATATACCTGCTTATCCATCATATCCTATAAAATAAATAAATAAATAAATAAATAAACCCTGCATTGGATATAACGTGTTAATGGTCCAAGCGTAAACGCGCAGACAAACAGACAGATAGATATTTTAATGTAAACCAATACGTCATTTGCAAACGTTCTGACAACCTACCAGTAACGTTTCAAATGAAGTAAGGGTGTGGACTGTGATATAACGTAATTGTTACGTTATTAAAGTACATCGTATTTACGTAATTCTATAACGTTACTGCAACGTTGCAAAACAGCCTCCATGAGGACTGGTTATTTTGCGACCATAGAGGAATGTTGTCACAACGTCACCTGTTGGTAATGTTGCGATTTACCAAATTATGACCAAAGTGCAACGTTGCCATTACGTAGTGTGTTTGTAGGGCAGCGCTTACTTGGCGTGTATACTGTGATTGTTTTGCTCACATACTCCCACCCACATACATGCGCAGTGCTAAGTAACCTCCCGTTTTAAAGAATTGGGACGTCATTTTACGACCTCACATGCGCGACTTGACAGCTCAACAACAACTTTCGCACTAAGCACAACCTTCTTTTGTGGAACAATAGGCCTATATTATTACTGCGTGTATAAGCACTACTAACAGCAAGATACACAGAATGCATCGTTACCTCACATTCAGTATCCTCATTTTAATAACGAATTAACTTGTTAACTTATTTTAAATTATATATGCAGGGCAGTACATATTTAGACAGTGACGGAATTTTATTTGTTTTGGCTCTGCACTCC
Organism: Anguilla rostrata; assembly: GCF_018555375.3. Taxonomy (NCBI): domain Eukaryota; kingdom Metazoa; phylum Chordata; class Actinopteri; order Anguilliformes; family Anguillidae; genus Anguilla; species Anguilla rostrata. The sequence goes on from NC_057940.1 coordinate 57,080,059, forward strand.
AGCACGCTGAATCCAACTGAACATGTGTTTCACTTGCTAAAGACAATACTGAAGTCAAAAAGCCCCCTAAACAAGCAGGAGCCGAAGACCCAGAATCTGGGTCACAGATTTCAGGCATTCATTCTATGCTTTGTATTTGCAACCTAGTACTACCTTACATTACAGGCATTTAGCAGACGCTGTTATCCAGAGCGACTTACACAAAGCTGACATTCTGCACGTTAACCTCACATTCATTGTTTCATGTTAAATCCAATGTGGTAGAGCATAGAGCCAAAAGAACAAAAACTGCGTCATTGTCCACATTAATGCACTTTATAGTTTATCATACATTTATGGGTAGATTTTAGTTATACATATGTAATACTACAATAGTTCATATTTTTGCATGTAATCTACGAGTTAGTTTCGACTTCAGTTCATTTGATTAGGAACCAGTTGCTATTAGTTATGGCAGGTAATGGACTGCATTTATATAGCACTTTTATTCAAAGCGCTTTACAACTGATACCTCTCAGCAGTTCGGGGTTAGGGGTTAGGTGTCTTGCTCAAGGACACTTCGACATGCCCAGGGCGGGGTTTGAACCTACAACCCTCCGACTGCCAGACAATCGGTCTTACCTCCTGAGCTATGTCGCCCCATAGCAGGTATGCCTTCTGCTAAGTTCGTATGTTTGTATATGCATTTCTCTGATTCCTTATATAATAAAGTGAAGTCAATTGCAACGGGGTATTTCACCTGGTTAAATAAAGAATACGTTTTTGAAAAATGACATGACCACACAATATAGAACCAATCATGCATTGTGTTGCAGGTTTATTTATGTCTTATTATTTCTCCAACAATTCTGCCACCAAAAACTAAACATCAGCTGCTCTCTACTGCCATGTCACAAGAATCTTCCATCAACAACAATATGGCATTAGTCAATGAACATGCCACTGAACACAATTTATGGGTCTCCAAAAGTTACCATTCAAGAGTAAGGGATTACTCAACTACATCTTCTTCGTCCCCTTCCGTTCACTCTAAATTCTCATATTCATTTCACGTATTTGTACAACATGCCACTACATCACGCATCCTTCCCGTTACCCCCAGCAAACGGTGGCTATAACGGTTTGATATGACTCCTGACGAGTGAAACAGATCCCACATCATTAAAATCGTAAAAGGACGAACTGGTGACACGAAAGAATGCAGGGAACTGGGAAGCGTATAGATTCTGAATAGTGCTTGTTTATTACGTGCCAAGAATGTGGTCCATAGCGTCCGTCGTGCCATTCTTTAATTTGAAGCGCATACCAATTTGGTTAAGTGTGTTTTGGCTGAGGATATATGGTTTTAAGTTTAACCTGCCTTAATTGATTATTTATATATCTATTCAAGGAAAATCCCCAGATACTTTTCATAGGCAATAATAATGTACAATACTCTTCGAGTGCAATTAGATGGACGCCGATTTGACCGTAACTTGAGGATCTTGATTTTGTGTAAAGGCGTCACAAGTAAATCCTTCATAAAGTGACCAATTGTGTGCGTCTTAACGCCGGGTTCTGTTAGGCAACAGCACTTTTGGAATTATGGCATTATAAATATTCCATTTTTAGTTCACATTCTCACAGAAACAAGTCTTCACTTGCTGATCACTTCAGTTTTTCTCAACGAAATATATTTTTGGACACTACCTCGGTAGATTGAAGCTGAGTATGGACGATACTGGCAGGTAGGATTGATTAGCAGTTAGCCTTTATTTTATTGGCGAGCTATACTGAACAATACTGTAACGGGAGATTACATTTTTTAAATAAACAAGCTCGGTAGTTTTAGAAGTCATGCTACCGTCTGGTCCTTGGAACATATCCATGTAACGTTACTTTTGTAGTTTTTAGTTCATTTTCGACGCAACTTCAGTCACGGAGATACTGGCTAGGCCTAATTCGGCAGTTGCTTTGCTAACTGGGAGTTAGCGGTCAGCTTCACCTGAAATTGGTTTGTGTGCTGAGGACTGTTCGCTCGTCTTCTGATAGCTAGCACGCCTGTCGCCTTTGCTGGCAACCAAAAGTCAGTCGTCTGCTGATCTATGAGATGTAAATAGCCCACACATGATGTCAAACGATGTCTTACATAAAAGCATACCCAGCTGGCAATTTGGCTAGCTAAATGCTTAACTAGCTTTTGTAAGCTACGGGGTTTCTAAGTTAGCGATCGTGAACTATTTTTACAAGTTAGCTAGCCAGGTGTTATTTAAAACTAAATCACGTTTACCCATGTGCAGTTTTCAGTGCGTTAAACTGCTAGCTTTGAATATCCCTGTAATGTGATCTTCAGTTTTGCAGGCTAACTAACGTTAGCTGTATGATGTATGTTCCTGACTCACTGCAGCAGTTTAAGATCGATGTAGGCACGTAACAGATCCCATGGCACTTTTCTTAGGGGTGTGCATGGGCCAAACACCCTACTTGGTGTCGTAAATGGCCACCTAATTATTCCCTGGTTTATTTGGATAAATGTAAATGTTTCCCTCTCCACCTGACCTAATGTGTGCTGACTGTTCTGGCACAAAATGGCCGCCGGACATCACCCAGGTGGGGGCTAGACAATCGGTTGTGTTTGAGGCGAGTTCCCCTCCTTCGCTGTAACGAGGTGAAAGGCTCAGTATAAACGCAGCCCATTTAATTACACATAATTAAAGTGGCTGAAATGTCTAGTATCAGCCCTAGCCAAGATGAGCCGGAAACTTCCGGAGCCGTCTCGGAGGCAGACCAGCCAGCCGAGAGCGGGGGGGATCCGGAGGATGGAGGGAGCGGGGAGAACGGAGAGGGCGCTGAGGGCGCGGGGAACGGAGAGAGCGATCGGGGCGTGACCCAGGAGACGGACGAGGACGTGGTCGCAGAAACGAAGGAGGGTGCCGTCGGGGAGAGGAGAGATGAAATGGTGGGAGACATGGAGGAGGAACTGCTCGTGCTGGACCCTGAGCATGTGAGTAATATCACTCTCCCTCTCCATCTTTCACTTTCTTCCCTCTCACTTGTCGTAACACTACATTTCTCTCCTTCCAGCATCCTCCTTTTTATCCACCTTCCCCTCCTTTTCTCTTTACTGTAGTTTTTCTCATCCCCACTATCACCCCTCTCTCTGTCGCCCAACTTTCCCTTGCATCTCTCTCCCTTTCTCTGTCTCTCCCAGTTTCTCCCCTCCGCTGCCCGCTGCGTTGACTCCGCCCTAACACCTAACTCCGCCCTAACACCTCTCGCACGTTCCCACAGCCCTAACCCTAACACCTCTCACTCATGTTCCCACAGTCCTAACCCTAACACCTCTCGCACGTTCCCACAGCCCTAACCCTAACACCTCTCACTCATGTTCCCACAGCCTCTGATGAAAGGCTTCCAGGCCGCACTGAAGACTCATCTGGAGAAACAGCTGGAGAGGCTGGAGAATGAGCTGCGTGAGCTGGTATGCCCTCTCTCTCTTTCTCCCTCCCTCTCTCTCTATCTCTCTCTCCTTCCTTCCCTCTTTCTGTCTATCTTTCACTCTCTCCCTCTCTTCCTCTCCTTCTTTCTCTCTGTCTCTCCCTCACTCCCTCTCTCCCTCTTTCTCTCTTCTCACTGTCTCTCTCCCTCTCTCCTTCTGTCTCTCTATCTTTCACTCACATCTGTCCATCTTTCTCGCTCTCTCTTCCTCTCCCTCTTTCTCTCCCTCTCTCTTTTCTCTCTCTCCCTCTTCTCTATCTTTCTCTCTCCCTCTCTCTCCCCTTTCAGACTGTTAACTTGGCTTCAAATCCTTGTGACAGAAAACCCAAAAAAGCATCCAAAGGCTCCCAGGTAGTAAAGTAGCTAGTACCTCTCAGGCTCTTCTTAAAGGGGCAGCGCGCTCTGCTTCGGCACGTCTGTGCAGATTGGGAGCTCTGCTTGGTGTAACACTGCCCCCCCTCACCCCCCCGCCCCCCCAGCGGTCCATGGAGCGGGCGGAGGGTGACGGGCGTGTGGAGGTGGGCACGGCCCTGTATAAGGTGCAGGAGGAGCTCGGGCGGGTGGACGCCAGGCTGCAGGGGCAGAACAAGGCCAACGCTGCCGCGTCCTCGCAGCGCCAGAAGGCTCAGGACCGGCTGGAGGACGTCCGCCGCGACTACCGCGCCACTGTGGCCCAGAACAAACAGCTGTGGGCGCAGGGTAAGACCCAAAGGGCTTATATCCCCCAGAGGTTGCAGGTTTGAGTCCCAGGCGGTGGCATTTCCAGTGCTTCACATCAATCAGTAAAATATCCAGCTGTTTAAATCAGTGTTAAAAAAAGTATGTATGAAAAAATAAACAGTGCATTTAACAGACACAACTTTTTACATAGCATTTACATTGTGTCCATTTATACAGCAGGATAGAACTGAAGCAATTAGGTTATGTACATTGCTCTAATTGACAATGGCAGTGTCCTTACCCTTTATACTACACTGCCACCTAGAGGAGACTGTGCATCTCTGTCCTGTGATGCTGCCCATATGTGACCACGTCCCCAAATGACCACACCCCTCCTTTGACCATGCCGCTCCATACAAGCAGACCCCTCTGTGACTCCCCCCCCCTCCACAGTGTCCCAGATGCAGGCGGAGGTGGACACCATGGCCCTGCGTCTGCTCTACCTGCACGGGGCCAGCGAGGACATGTGCTCTGACCTGGCAACCACGCAGACCTGCACGCGCAAGGCCCAGGTGGAGAAGAACCGCGCCGCGCAGGAGAAGAACACGCAGGTAGGCAGCAGGGGGCGCCAGAGTCCCTCCAAGCACAAGATGCAACATATCTCAGGACGATCTGGAGATTTGCATGAGAGCTTGCTGTAGCAGTACGTTTACATGCACACAATATTCCGGTCATTGCCATGGTTCCGAATAAAACAATATTCCGAATGAACTGTTTATATGGCAACTGAGATGTTACTGTTCTATTAAAATGGCCCCGTAACGGTACGTCCCTCACGCCCTTTATTTATCTTTCAAAATGAGAAAAGTTAGGATAATTTCTCCCTCCCGCACACTGCCGCACCTCCTCTCTGCGTCGGGCGCTCTGAGAGGGCCGTGCACACTGCCGCACCTCCTCTCTGCGTCGGGCGCTCTGAGAGGGCCGTGCACACTGCCGCACCTCCTCTCTGCGTCAGGCGCTCTGAGAGGGCCGTGCACACTGCCGCACCTCCTCTCTGCGTCAGGCGCTCTGAGAGGGCCGTGCACACTGCTGCACCTCCTCTCTGCGTCAGGCGCTCTGAGAGGGCCGTGCACACTGCCGCACCTCCTCTCTGCGTCGGGCGCTCTGAGAGGGCCGTGCACACTGCCGCACCTCCTCTCTGCGTCGGGCGCTCTGAGAGGGCCGTGCACACTGCCGCACCTCCTCTCTGCGTCGGGCGCTCTGAGAGGGCCGTGCACGCTGCCGCACCCTCTCTGCGTCGGCGCTCTGAGAGGGCCGTGCACGCTGCCGCACTCTCTCTGCGTCGGGCGCTCTGAGAGGGCCGTGCACGCTGCGCACCTCCTCTCTGCGTCGGGCGCTCTGAGAGGGCCGTGCACGCTGCCGCACCTCCTCTCTGCGTCGGGCGCTCTGAGAGGGCCGTGCACACTGCCGCACCTCCTCTCTGCGTCGGGCGCTCTGAGAGGGCCGTGCACGCTGCCGCACCTCCTCTCTGCGTCGGGCGCTCTGAGAGGGCCGTGCACGCTGCCGCACCTCCTCTCTGCGTCGGGCGCTCTGAGAGGGCCGTGCACGCTGCCGCACCTCCTCTCTGCGTCGGGCGCTCTGAGAGGGCCGTGCACACTGCTGCACCTCCTCTCTGCGTCGGGCGCTCTGAGAGGGCCGTGCACACTGCTGCACCTCCTCTCTGCGACTCTAAAATGGTTTCGACGTGTCGCGGCTCTTTGGCCTGAACTGGGCCGCAGACGGGGGTCAGATTCTCCCGCCGCACGGTTCCCTGGAACCCTGACGTGTCTGAGGAGGAAGCGCGATGTGCTGGATGATAGCAGCAGAGCGGGAAGCGTGATCGTGGGGCTCGGGTGATTTTGGGGGTGGTGACCCGAGCTCCTGTCCCGCCCCTCAGGACCTGTACGTGGACCGGCTGACGCAGAAGCTGGAGCGGCTGCAGGAGCAGACCGCGCTGTACAACGCGCGTGCATCCGCACAGGCCATGGAGACGCAGGTGGCCCAGGAGGGCCTGTCTGAGGTAGGGGTTAGCGTGTAACCCCTCAGTCACTGATCCCAGTACAGTGTTAGCGTGTAATCTATGTGGAACTGATCTTAGTACAGTGTTGGGGTGTAATTCCTTTGTAACTAATCCCAGTACAGTGTTGGGGTGCAATGGGGCCCTGGGTTTCTGTGTAACTGATCCCAGTATATTGTGAGCGTGTAATCTGTCCTCCAGGCTCAGATGGAGCTGGATGCTCTGCTGGTCGAGCAGAAGCAGCTTCTACAGCAGTGGAACATCAGCCTGCTGGGAGTTCGGCGCCGCGACGAGGCGTACAACGCCATGCTGGATGCGCTACGGTGAATTACACACTATACACTCAATACACTATTCACACTACAATACACACTACACATACTACAGTATACAGTCTAAACACTATAGTATACACTACACACACTGCAATATACTCACTACAGTATACACTACACACTGCAATATACTCACTACAGTATACACTATTCACACTACAATACACACTACACACACTACAGTATACAGTCTACACACTACAGTATACACTACACACACTACAATATACTCACTACAGTATACACTATTCACACTACAATACACACTACACATACTACAGTATACAGTCTACACACTACAGTATACACTACACACACTGCAGTATACTCACTGCAGTATCCACTACAGTATACATGATACACACTACAGTATACAGTCCACACACTACAGTATACACTACACACACTACAATATACTCACTACAGTATACACTATTCACACTACAATACACTCTACACACACTACAGTATACACTATTCACACTACAATACACACTACACACACTGCAGTATACACTCTACTCACTATAGTATACACTATACACACTACACTCTACTAACTACAGTATACACTATACACACTACAATATACACTCTTCACACTAGAGTATACACTATATACACTACACACTGTGAGCGTGTCAGAGTTGGTTAGTGTGTGAGGGTGTGTTTGTGTCGGTTTGTGTGTGTTAGCGTGTTAACACTGGCTAACATGTGAGGGTGTGTTTGTGTCAGTTTGTGTGTGTGAGCGTGTTAGCATTGGCTAACGTGTGAGGGTGTGTTAGTGTCGGTTTGTGTGTGTTAGAGTTGACTAATGTGTGAGGGTGTGTTAGTGTCGGTTTGTGTGTGTTAGCGTGTTAACACTGGCTAACGTGTGAGGGTGTGTTTGTGTCAGTTTGTGTGTGTGAGCGTGTTAGCATTGGCTAACGTGTGAGGGTGTGTTAGTGTCGGTTTGTGTGTGTTAGAGTTGACTAATGTGTGAGGGTGTGTTTGTGTTGGTTTGTGTGTGTTAGCATGTTAGCGTTGGCTAACGTGTGAGGGTGTGTGTGTGTGTGTGTGTTAGCATGTTAGCATTGGCTAATGTGTGAGGGTGTGTTTGTGTTGGTTTGTGTGTGTTAGCATGTTAGCATTGGCTGACGTGTGAGGGTGTTTTTGTGCACTGCTTGCGGTACAGGGCGGCACGGGACCAGGCCCGGGCTCTGGACACGGAGATCGAAGGTTTCCGGAAGTCCATAGGGCAGGAGGAGGAGCAGAACGAGCAGCTGACGGTGGCGTTGAACTCGGCCCGTCTGGACTGCGGGACGTCCCGTAAGCTCATTGCGCGCAGCAAGACCCAGGAGGAGGCGCTGTTGGCCCAACACGCCACCTACACACGCATGCTGCAGGAGAGCGAGCACATGCTGGAGCAGGTCACAGTGGTGAGGCCCCTCCCACACACAGGCCCCATAGCTCCTCCCCCTTTCATAATAGCTCCTCTCCCTTTCCCCATAGCTCCTCCCCCTTTCCTCACAGCTCAGTGCGTGTTGAGGGCGTGTTCAGTGCGTGTTGAGGGCGTGTTCAGCGCGTGTTGAGGGCGTGTTCAGTGCGTGTTGAGGGTGTGTTGAGGGCGTGTTCAGTGCGTGTTGAGGGCGTGTTGAGTGCGTGTTGAGGGTGTGTTGAGGGCGTGTTCAGTGCGTGTTGAGGGCGTGTTCAGCGCGTGTTGAGGGTGTGTTGAGGGCATGTTCAGTGCGTGTTCAGTGCGTGTTGAGGGCGTGTTCAGCGCGTGTTGAGGGTGTGTTGAGAGCGTGTTGAGGGCGTGTTGAGGGCGTGTTGAGGGCGTGTTCAGTGCGTGTTGAGGGCGTGTTGAGGGCGTGTTCAGCGCGTGTTGAGGGCGTGTTCAGCGCGTGTTGAGGGCGTGTTCAGTGCGTGTTGAGGGCGTGTTCAGCGCGTGTTTAACGGCGTTCCCGGCAGGACTGCGCGGCGCGGCGGGCGGAGGCTGCGGCGCTCCGGGCGCTGATAGACCGCGAGGTCGGCGTTCGCCGGGAGCTGGAGGAGAAGATCATGGGCAAGATGCAGGAGCAGCTGTCACACGGACAGGCCGCCAAGTACTCCCGCCAGCAGGTGGAGAAGATCGCCACCCAGAAGAAGGAGAGGGTGAGTGAGACAGAGGAGGAGAGAAGAAGAGGTGGAGGGTTAGGGACTGATTTAATCAAATGGATCTCTCACATGGCACCATTAGGCACGGTTCAAAAAATTAATTTTATTACCTGGAGAAGTCTTTTTTGCATTTCACAAGTTAATCAACAAAGGCTGCACAAGGCCTGAATTAAAAAAGGTGTCTGTGTGTGTGTGTGCGTGTGTGTGTGTGTGCAGGAGCTCCAGGTGGCCCTGTTGGAGGATGACATCGCTCAGGTGACGCTAGAGAGCACGGAGGTGAAGCTGCGGGCGGAGTCTCTGTCCCGCGTGTGGGCGGAGCTTCAGAAGGAGATGGCCCATCAGCAGGAGCTGCTGGCCCACAGCGAGGCCGAGATCAGCAAGCAGGACATCATCATCGAGCGCAAGCAGTTCGCCATCGGCAACTACAACAAGAAGATCGAGGATATGTGCACCAAGGTGGGCATTGCGCTGGTGCGGGCACTGCCAGTATGGTTAGCACGTGGGCGAACGGTTAGCGCATGTAGCACACAACTGCCTACTTAAGCCAAACAGGTGTGCTTAGAGTTTAGCATGTCTGTATATTTCCTCACGTGTGTACGTGTGTGTGTATATGTGTGTGCGTTTGTGTGTGTGTGTGTGTGTGTATGTGTACATGTATGTGTATGTGTGTGTAACGTGTGTGTATGTGTACGTGTGTGTGTGTGTATGTTTGTGTACGTGTGTGTATGTGTGTGTGCGTTTGTGTACGTGTGTGTATGTGTGTGTGCGTTTGTGTGTGTGTGTGTATGTGTACATGTATGTGTATGTGTGTGTAACGTGTGTGTGTATATGTGTACGTGTGTGTGTGTGTGTATGTTTGTGTACATGTGTGTATGTGTGTGTGCGTTTGTGTACGTGTGTGTGTGTTTGTGTGTGTATGTGTACGTGTGTGTGTGTTTGTGTGTGTATGTGTGTGTGTGTGTACGTGTGTGTGTGTACGTGTGTGTATGTGTGTGTGCGTTTGTGTACGTGTGTGTATGTGCGTTTGTGTACATGTGTGTGTACGTGTGTGTGTGTTTGTGTGTGTATGTGTACGTGTGTGTGTATGTGTACGTGTGTGTGTGTATCTTTGTGTACGTGTGTGTATGTGTGTGTATGTATGTGTACGTGTTTGTATGTGTGTGTGCGTTTGTGTACGTGTGTGTATGTGTGTGTGCGTATGTGTGTGTATGTGTACGTGTGTGTGTGTTTGTGTGCGTATATGTGTGTATGTGTACGTGTGTGTGTGTGTGTGTGTGTGTGTGTGTGTGTATGTGTACGTGTGTGCAGCACGAGGACGTGGGTGGGCTGGAGATTCGTGTGCATAAGCTGCGTAAGGAGCTGGAGGAGATGGAGGCGGAGATCCAGGGCCAGCAGCAGTCCTGGCTCCGCCAGCAGGAGGAGCTGGTTAAACTCAACCAGGACAGGCAGACCCAGAGCGCCGCCCTGCTGACCCTGCAGGGGAAGCTCACCATCCTGCAGCAGAAGAAAGTGCACACTGAGGGTCTGTACTTCAGCCCCGCCTCTCTCCCTGTAACCCCGCCTCTCTTCCTCGTAGCCCCGCCTCTCCCTGTAGCCCCGCCTCTCTTTCCCGTAGCCTCGCCTCTCTCCCTGTAGCCCCGCCTCCCCTCCCCGTAGCCCTGCTTCTCTCCCCGTAGCCCTGCCTCTCTCCCTGTAGCCCTGCCTCTCTCCCTGTAGCCCCGCCTCCCCTCCCCGTAGCCCTGCTTCTCTCCCCGTAGCCCTGCCTCTCTCCCTGTAGCCCTGCCTCTCTCCCTGTAGCCCTGCCTCTCTCCCTGTAGCCCTGCCTCTCTCCATGTAGCCCCTCCTCCCCCTCGTAGCCCCGCCTCTCCTTCCTGTAGCCCCACCTCTCTCCCTGTAGCCCCGCCTCCCCCCCCTAGCCCCGCCTCTCCTTTCTGTAGCCCCGCCTCTCCTTCTTGTAGCCCCGCCACTCCTCCCATAGCCCCGCCTCTCCTCCTTCTAGCCCCGCCACTCCTCCCCATAGCACCGCCTCTCCTCTTTGTAGCACTGCCTCTCCTCCCCATAGCACCGCCTCTCCTCTTTGTAGCACTGCCTCTCCTCCCCATAGCACCGCCTCTCCTCTTTGTAGCACCGCCTCTCCTCCCCATAGCACCGCCTCTCCTCTTTGTAGCCCCGCCTCTCCTCCCCATAGCACCGCCTCTCCTCTTTGTAGCACTGCCTCTCCTCCCCATAGCACCGCCTCTCCTCTTTGTAGCCCCGCCTCTCCTCCCCGTAGCCCTGGCTGTGTCCCAAATGACTCACTTGTTCACTCATTCACTATTCCATATATAGTGGGAAATATGTAGCACACTACATAGGGAGTGAGCAGCAGAACGAACGTTTGCTTTGGGACACTGTTGTCATCACCCTGCGCCGCTACTATCTTTTGAATATCTGTCGCACAATAATGGAAATTGCGTTCGTTATTGATGTGGCGAGAAAGCGACGTCTTTGGTCCCTGATAAAATATTTTTGAACGTAATCTTTACGTGTATATATGAAATTCTCGGTTACATATTCATTAACATTGGCATCGACCAAATGTATAGCAATATACTGTTCAAAAATCATCTTTTATCAGGGACCAAAAATGACGTTTTGCTTGAGTTGCACTCAGAGACTGTAAAAAATAGTTGCACAGCTGCCGAGATTAGCTAGCTTCTCAGCTAGCAGGCAGCTCTCCGGAGAAAAACCGTTAACGTTACGCTGGGCACTCTGACGAAAACTGGTGACTTTTTTGTATAAAATATGCAAATATAATTCATGATTTGACATAACTATGGACAACTTGCATTTATACAAGTAGCTACCGCTCGCTTTTTCCAAACACCATCTTTGTTGAAAGAAACCGTAAAGCCCTACCGCAGTGTATTGTGGGAAGTTGGGCTTCCGGATAGTGTACATAGCTTGTACCCTACATTTGCAGTGCATTGTGGGGCGGAAGTCGTTCACTATATAGTGTGCTACAATTTTGTTTCTCAGATGGGACACACTACAAAATGGCTGATGCCAAAAGTAGTGCACTATATAGGGAATAGAGAGTGATTTGGGACGCAGCCCCTGCCTCTCATCCCCGTAGCCCTGTACAGCTGTGCACATGCGTGCGGGTGGCTGAGTGTCTGTGCCCTACCTGGTGCGCAGGTGAGATCCAGCAGGAGCGCAGGGAGCAGGCGGAGGTGGAGAGGCACATGAACGGCCTGATGCTGGACATCGTGAAGCTCAACGGCCTGCTCAGCAAGAACAGCCAGCAGAGCGAAGCCCTGGAGCACCGCAACTGCCTCATGGAGAGCGACTTCATCAGCAGGCTGAAGGTCAGAGCCACAGCGTTCCCTCTCACTCCTGCAGAGCCACAGCGTTCCCTCTCACTCCTGCACAGAGCCACAGCGTTCCCACTCACTCCTGCAGAGCCACAGCGTTCCCACTCACTCCTGCAGAGCCACAGCGTTCCCACTCACTCCTGCAGAGCCACAGCGTTCCCACTCACTCCTGCACAGAGCCACAGCGTTCCCACTCACTCCTGCACAGAGCCACAGCGTTCCCACTCACTCCTGCACAGAGCCACAGCGTTCCCTCTCACTCCTGCACAGAGCCACAGCGTTCCCACTCACTCCTGCACAGAGCCACAGCGTTCCCACTCACTCCTGCAGAGCCACAGCGTTCCCACTCACTCCTGCACAGAGCCACAGCGTTCCCACTCACTCCTGCACAGATCCACAGCGTTCCCACTCACTCCTGCAGAGCCACAGCGTTCCCACTCACTCCTGCAGAGCCACAGCGTTCCCTCTCACTCCTGCACAGAGCCACAGCGTTCCCATCCCCTCCTGCACAGAGCCACAGCGTTCCCATCCCCTCCTGCACAGATCCACAGCGTTCCCACTCACTCCTGCAGAGCCACCGCGTTCCCACTCACTCCTGCAGAGCCACAGCGTTCCCACTCACTCCTGCAGAGCCACAGCGTTCCCACTCACTCCTGCACAGAGCCACAGCGTTCCCACTCACTCCTGCACAGAGCCACAGCGTTCCCATCCCCTCCTGCACAGAGCCACAGCGTTCCCACTCACTCCTGCACAGAGCCACAGCGTTCCCACTCACTCCTGCACAGAGCCACAGCGTTCCCACTCACTCCTGCACAGAGCCACAGCGTTCCCTCTCACTCCTGCACAGAGCCACAGTGTTCCCTCTCACTCCTGCACAGAACCACAGCGTTCCCACTCACTCCTGCAGAGCCATAGCGTTCCCTCTCACTCCTGCACAGAGCCACAAAGTTCCCACTCACTCCTGCAGAGCCACAGCGTTCCCACTCACTCCTGCACAGAGCCACAGCGTTCCCATCCCCTCCTGCACAGAGCCACAGCGTTCCCACTTACTCCTGTCAGATTCTGAAGTAGGTGATTGGAATATATAGGAGATGCCTTGTTGATTGTATGTGTGTCTGTGTGTGTGTGTGCGCGTCAGGATTCAGAAAGGGAGGCCATTGAATTGCAGATGAATCTGGAGAGGATCCAAGAAGAGAAGGACATGCTCCTCAACAGCCTACTGGAGGCCGAGTAAGTGTGTGTGTGTGTGTGTGTGTGAGTGAGAAAGTGTGTGTGTGTGTGTGTGTGTGTGAATGAGAAAGTGTGTGTGTGGTGTGTGATGAGAAAGGTGTGTGTGTTGTGTGTGTGAGTGAGAAGTGTGTGTGTGTGTGTGTGTGTGTGAGTGAGAAAGTGTGTGTGTGTGTGTGTGTGAGAGAAAGTGTGTGTGTGTGTGTGTGAGTGAGAAAGTGTGTGTGTGTGTGTGTGTGTGTGTGTGACCTCTCTCTCGGTCAGGCGGCAGGTGCTCCTGTGGGAGAAGAAGACGCAGCTGGTGAAGGAGACTCAGCTGGCAGTCAGGGAGGAGATGGGACAGGGAGACGTCCGCTTCCTCAAGTCTGAGATTCACCGCATGGAGGTGGGCCTCTGCAGGCACACACACTCTCACACACACACACCAACTCAACACACCACTCACCACACCAGCTCACGACAAAACACACACACGCTCACACACACCACGCTCACACATACACACACGACACACATTTCACACACACCACACACACACACACACGCCCTCACACACTCCCACACACACTCTCACACACACACACACACACTCACACACACACTCACACACACACACTCACTCACACACACACTCACACACACACACTCACACACACACACCCACACGCTCACACACATACACACACACAGACACATACACACATGAAACACACACACACTATCTCACACAACTCCATACACTTCATCTGCTTGCACACAATATGCTCATGTAGTATGTGATGTCTGTCCAACGCATGTGATATGCACAGGTATGATATGCACAGGTGTGATAAGCACAAGTGTGATTGTACAGGTGTGATATGCGCAGGTGTGTTTGTACAGGTGTGATATGCACAAGTGTGTTTGCACAGGTGTGATATGCACAGGTGTGATTGTGCAGGTGTGATATGCACAGGTGTGTTTGCACAGGTGTGATATGCGCAGGTGTGTTTGCACAGGTGTGTTTATACAGGTGTGATATGCGCAGGTGTGATTGTGCAGGTGTGACATGCACAGGTGTGTTTGCACAGGTGTGATATGCACAGGTGTGATTGTACAGGTGTGATATTCACTGGTGTGTTTGCACAGGTGTGTTTGCACAGGTATGTTTGCACAGGTGTGTTTATACAGGTGTGATATGCGCAGGTGTGTTTGCACAGGTGTGTTTATACAGGTGTGATATGCGCAGGTGTGTTTGCACAGGTGTGATATGCACAGGTGTATTTGCACAGGTGCGGTACGATCAGTTGATGAAGCAGCAGGCCCGGTTGCTAAGGGAGCTGGATGCGGCGGTTGCTAGGCGGGAGGCCATAGAGATGCACTGTGAGACCCAGGCCCGGTCCGCCCGGACCCGCCCCGCCCACACTGAGTCCCACAGCGTCCTGCAGGGCCTGCGCAGGAAGATACAGGACTGCCAGAAGGTGAGTGCCTGCGCACACACACACACACACACACACACACACAGACTGCGCATACACACACACACACACACACACACAGACTGCGCATACACACACACACACAGACTGCGCATACACACACACACACACACACACACACAGACTGTGCATACACACACACACACACACACACACACAGACTGCGCATACACACACACACACACACACACACACAGACTGCGCATACACACACACACACACACACACACAGACTGCGCATACACACACACACACACTCAGCGTGCTCTCCCCTGTGTGTGTGTAGAAGTGTAAGGAGTGTGAGGGTGTGATTACACACACACTCAGCGTGCTCTCCCCTGTGTGTGTGAGAAGTGTAGGAGTGTGAGGGTGATTACACACACACTCAGCGTGCTCTCCCCTGTGTGTGTGTAGAAGTGTAAGGAGTGTGAGGGTGTGATTACACACACACTCAGCGTGCTCTCTCCTGTGTGTGTGTAGAAGTGTAAGGAGTGTGAGGGTGTGATTACACACACACTCAGCGTGCTCTCCCCTGTGTGTGTGTAGAAGTGTAAGGAGTGTGAGGGTGTGATTACACACACACTCAGCGTGCTCTCCCCTGTGTGTGTGTAGAAGTGTAAGGAGTGTGAGGGTGTGATTACACACACACTCAGCGTGCTCTCCCCTGTGTGTGTGTAAAAGGTAAGGAGTGTGAGGTGTGATTACACACACATCAGCGTGCTCTCCCCTGTGTGTGTGTAGAAGTGTAAGGAGTGTGAGGGTGTGATTACACACACACTCAGCGTGCTCTCCCCTGTGTGTGTGTAGAAGTGTAAGGAGTGTGAGGGTGTGGTCGTGGAGCTGCAGGACACACAGAGGGGGCTGCGCTCCACCCTGTCCCAGAAGCAGAAGCAGCTGGCCGAGCTGCGCAGCACCTGTGACACGGTGGACACAGAACTGCGCAGCCTGCAGGACGCCAAGGAGAAGGTCTGCATGCTGCACAGTACAGACTCCTGCTGTCATAAACTGAGCTGCTCTCTCTCACTGAGCTACTCTCACACTGGGCTACTCTCTCACTGAGCTTCTCTCTCTCACTGAGCTGCTCTCTCTCTGACCTACTCTCTCACTGAGCTACTCTCTCTCACTGAGCTACTCTCACACTGGGCTACTCTCACTGAGCTTCTCTCTCTCACTGAGCTGCTCTCTCTCTGACCTACTCTCTCACTGAGCTTCTCTCTTTCACTGAGCTACTCTCACAATGAGCTACTCTCTCACTGAGCTACTCTCACACTGGGCTACTCTCACACTGGGCTACTCTCTCACTGAGCTACTCTCACACTGGGCTACTCTCACACTGGGCTACTCTCTCACAATGAGCTACTCTCTCACTGAGCTACTCTCACACTGGGCTACTCTCACACTGGGCTACTCTCTCACTGAGCTGCTCTCTCACACTGAGCTACTCTGCTGGAACTTTCCCACATAAGTAAAAATACATTCCAGGACCTCCTCGGGTAAAACTGTCCCATCAGTCGGGCTTCAGAGACTGGTCCTCTCTTACGTGGACTCCTAACACATTCTCCAACTCCCATGATTCCCTCATGCCCTGAGCAAAGATTTACATGAAGGCTTTCATCCAATCCCGCCCCCCTTCCCCCCCCTCCCACAGAACCGGTCCCGGTTGATCACGCTGCAGGGGCGTGTCCGGCACCTGCAGGCGGTTCGGGACGGGCGGTACCGGTCCGTGTGCGCGGGCGGGACAGCCCCGGGCTCCACCGCCCAGCGCCTGAGTGCCCACCTGCAGGCGGTGGACTCCATCCTGCAGTGCGTCTACCAGAACTGCCCCGAACACCGGGGGGCGCTGCACCTCCTCACCCTGGCCTTCGCCTCCCGCCGGGAGCTCCTTGACCCCGCCCCCCGCTCCTGACATCACTTCCTCTCCCCACCTGCTGTGCACTCGACCCCGCCCCCCGCTCCTGACATCACTTCCTCTCCCCACCTGCTGACTGCAGGGGGGCCAGGCCTTTGACTGGGGGCTCAGGTGGCAAAATTTTTGAACATTATTTGCTAAAAAAAAAAGTAATTAATAAAAAATTCAGAAAGTTATTTGCTAGTTTTGTGAGCCTTCATTGACATGGCTGATGACAGCATGGTGGGTAGTTTTATTAAATAAATAAAAAATAAACTGAAAGGATCCAAAAATAATGTCCTCTCGTGTTGTGTCTTGTTTTCCTCTAGGGGTGCAAATCTCCAGTACTCTCTGAAATTACATTTCAATCAGTTTGAGCTTTTCACAAACTCTCTGAATCTCTTTGTAATGGACGTCCACAAGACACTTAAACCCAGCTAACAAGGCTATCTGCCTCAGTCGAATTAATGCCCACTGATCTGCTCGATGGTCGTTAATCCACACTTCAGGACCCCAGGGGTGGAACACGTCACCATATGAGCCGTGGTAATTACTCACTTCACCAACAGTTTAGTCGTCATTTTTCTCCCGACTCGGCCAGGTTAGGGTTAGGTGTATAATAAGAGCTCTCTGTCTCTCGCGAGGGGGCGAGGGGGGGGGGGTTTAAGACAGAGGCGCTAAGGTGTTTCTTGATCTGTAACCACAGCGACGGAATCCAGAAGACTAATAACACAAACCTGCCGACTGATCAACGTCTACTCAACATGATGCCCGTTCCCCAGAGCCCCACCAGCCCCACCAGCCCCACCAGCCCCAAGCCCCAGAGCCCAAGCCCACAGCCCAGAGCCCAGAGCCCAGAGCCCCAGAGCGCCAGAGCCCCAAGCCACAGCCCAGACCCAAGCCCCAGAGCCCCAGAGCCCAGAGCCCAAGCCCCACAGCCCCAGAGCCCCAGAGCCCAGAGCCCCAGAGCCCAGAGCCCAAGCCCAGAGCCCCAGAGCCCCAGAGCCCCAGGCCCAGAGCCCCAGGCCCGGCCTCAGCCCCAGAGCCTCACCCAGCCCACAAGCCCACCCAGCCCCCCCAGAGCCCCAGACCTCAAGCCCCAGAGCCTCAGAGCCCCACAGCCCCAAGCCCCACAGCCCCACAGCCCCACAGCCCACAGCCCACAGCCCCAGCCAGAGCCCCAGAGCCCCACAGCCCAGAGCCCCACAGCCCCACAGCCCCAGAGCCTCACAGCCCCAGAGCCCCAGAGCCCAAGCCCAGAGCCCCAGAGCCCCAGCAGCCCCAGAGCCCAGAGCCCCAGAGCCCAAGCCAGAGCCCCAGAAGCCCAGAGCCCCAGAGCCCAGAGCCCAGAGCCCCAAGCCAGGCCCCAGAGCCCAGAGCCCCAGAGCCCAGACCCAGAGCCCAGAGCCCAGAGCCCAGGCCCAGAGCCCCAGAGCCTCAGAGCCCAGAGCCCCAGAGCCCCAGAGACCCTCAACCGAGCCCCAGAGCCCCAGAGCCCAGAGCCCAGAGCCCCAGAGCCCCAGAGCCCAGAGCCCAGAGCCCCAGAGCCCAGAGCCCCAGAGCCCAGACCCCAGAGCCCCAGAGCCCAGAGCCCCAGAGCCCCAAGCCCCAGAGCCCCAGAGCCCCAGACCCCAGAGCCCCAGCCAGAGCCCCAGAGCCCAAGCCCAGAGCCCCAGACAGCCCCAGAGCCCCAGAGCCCTCAGCCCAGAGCCCAAGCCAGAGCCCCAGAGCCCAGAGCTGCCCAGAGCCCAGAGCCCCAGAGCCCCAGAGCCCCAGAGCCCCAGAGTCCACATCTCCAGAGCCCAGAGCCCCAGAGCCCCAGAGGCCCAGAGCCCCAGAGCCCCAGAGCCCAGAGCCCCAGAGCCCCAAGCCAGAGCCCAGAGCCCCAGCCCAGAGCCCCAAGCCCAGAGCCCCAGAGCCCAGACCCCCAGACCCCAGAGCCCCAGAGCCCCAGAGCCCAGCCTCAGGAGCGCCCAGAGCCCCACAGCCCCAGCCAGAGCCCAGAGCCCCAGCCTCAGGCCAAGCCAGAGCCCCGGAGCTCAAACTGAAATATACCTGTAACCGGCAGACATGCTTCTGCTCTAAATGCCTGGAATGAATGATTCCTCTGATTCGTCCGATTGGTCGAGGTGCTGTGGTCAATAAGGGATTCCCAGCTATGGCTTTGACCCAAGGCGCAATTCTGGGATGCCCGCGCATCCATCGTTGACTGACCTGCTCAAAGATTTCACTTTCATTTTTGTGCTTTTGCTGTGGTCTTCACCATCTCCAATGTAAACCCTTCCTTGAGTCTGCATCTGAAGAAGATTACTTCTGGCAACCTATTTATTAATGTTAATTTACAGATTTTAAGGGCAACATAAGTTCTTACAAGAGGCAGAGGTCCCGGTTGTATGTGGTCCAGATTTAATTTTATTGGCGGTTAAGTGACAGGGCACAGCTCAGAGTACTACAGGAGAAACTGGCATACATGTCTGCACTACACGCCAGTGATGCTGTGGATGCACGTCCGGTATGTTCACCATGTAGTTGCGTCCGCTTGCCACTAGGTGGCAGGGCTCTCCGATAAATTCATCCAAAGGAAACGTGCTTCGCGGCAGCAGAAGGAAATAATTAGTCTTTCTTTTCGCTTTGCTGTGTTTCCTGCGCTCTTCGTCTGCTCTCTACTAGTCCCTGTAACTGAGTTTTTAAGAGTGCGTGTCTCGTGTGAAGTCAGTTCTGCAGGAGGCTGCAGTGCACTGGAGTGCCAGAGAACCTCACTGGTATTTTACTGAAGGGACAGAGGCCACATTTACAAAACAAACAACTCAACCTCGGTACTTCATAGAGGGAATATTATTTTAATGTGGACATTTTTACAGAACCTAGCTGTTTGCAGCCTGTATATGAATGCACACTGTACAATATCTTGAATGCACTGAATAACTTGGCATTCAGAACACCAAGCCTACGTGAGGAGCTGGGTGGGGGGGGTGCTGGGGCCTACATTTTCGTACTCGGGCGAATTGTATCCAGCACCTGTCTAGCACCTTCAGTCGATCAGAGCTCAGCGTGCAGAGAAAACAGAGTCCCTCTGAGACATCAGCACAACCACCACTGAGCTGCAGCTCAGAGCTGAATCTGCTACGCTGCATCATAGGCAGTCTGGCAGGCGGAGGAGGGGGGTCAGCGCTAGGCTAACTTACTCTGTGGAAGCATCGCTTGTAGTCATCTAGGTTCTATATAACATACCAAATGGTAGACTTGGAGCGGAGAAGCAACTGAAACGGACATTTTGCTCGTTCATTTTACAGTTTACTAAACTGTCCGCTATATTGCAGTTTAATCTCACAACATTCATTATAGTCGCAATGTAACGTAATATATATTTTATTATTTAAACGACTATATTTGAAAAACACATAGGATATTAATAACAAATAAAGGACAATAAGTAAAATCGACAATGCCTTAGTCTGACGTAATAATGGCGGTAAAGACTGTGTACACATCCACTGGGCTGTGAGAATCGATAGTCTGAGTGATAATGGCGGTAAAGACTGTGTACAGGCGTGTGTGGGTGGGGTGTTGGGGTCATGTAAATCTGTGAACATTCATTTTGGGGTCGCATCAAAAAAATGTTTGGGAACCCCTGATATAGATACTGCAGTGAGGATTCAGGAGGGCATGTCATAAGGCTACATTCCTGAAGTGGACGCTCTTATCCAGAGCCACTTACAATGAAGAAGAAACATAAGTGTGTCAATCATATTTATGCTAGCGACAGCAGCAGACCTGGCTAACAGCAACAGTAGCACACCTGGCAAACAGCGACAGCAGCAGACCTGGCTAACAGCAACAGTAGCACACCTGGTTAACAATGACAGTAGCACATCTGGCTAACAATGACAGTAGCAGCCCTGGCTAACAGCAATAGTAGCACACCTGGCTAACAGCAACAGTAGCACACCTGGCTAACAGCAACAGTAGCACACCTGGCTAACAGCGACAGTAGCAGACCTGGCTAACAGTAACAGTAGCAGACCTGGCTAACAGCAACAGTAGCAGATTTGGCTAACAGCGACAATAGCATACCTGGCTAACAGCAACAGTAGCACACCTGGCTAACAGCGACAGTAGCACACCTGGCTAACGGTGACAATAGCACACCTGGCTAACAGCGACAGTAGCACACCTGGCTAACGGTGACAGTAGCACACCTGGCTAACGGCGACAGTAGCAGGCCTGGCTAACGGTGACAGTAGCACACCTGGCTAACAGCGACAGTAGCACACCTGGCTAACAGCAACAGTAGCACACCTGGCTAACGGCGACAGTAGCAGGCCTGGCTAAGGGTGACAGTAGCAGCCCTGGCTAACGGTGACAGTAGCACACCTGGCTAACAGCAACATTAGCTAACCTGGCTAACAGCAACATTAGCTAACCTGGCTAACAGTATTGCCAGGCCAGCGAGTGAGACTGCCACGTCAATAAAGCACTAAATGTTAGCAGACTTGCACCAATCTAGAAGCACAGCTGAAGGGGTGAGTAACACACCGTACTGGACACAACAACCTTATGGTTGCTCTGCCGTGAAGATGCGCCTCCCAAGTTTCGGCTAGACCTGTGAACGTCGGCCATTTTCCGAGGGTTTGGAATGCTGAACTCGCGAGAGGCCGTCTGGCTTTGTCCAAAACGGCGGCCAACTGTCAACGTTTGCTCGAGCTATAAAGCGCTCACAGCAGAACTCTGTGAACTGCGATCTGAATAACAGAACAATTCTTAAGGAGGGCACGCTGTCCCCCTTTTCTTTAAAAAAAAAAAAAGATTTATAATAGAAAATCTTGAAAAGATTTGCTTTCACTGTAAATGACCTGGACATTGAGGACTCATGCTCATCTGTGCTCTATGCCCCTCCCCCCACCCTATATATATATATATATATATATATATATATATATAGTTTTTCCAAGAGCTCTTGTGTTGTCCTGCCTTTGCCCTGATGTAACAACTCTGCCTAGGCCTGTCCACTTGAAAAGACCATCTTGAACATTCTTTCCAGAACAGTCCTTGAGCCGGTTCTGCAATTAGCCTCGAGCGATTGTGGGACGGTGGGCAGAGAGAGCAGGGCTGAATGGAATTCTGTAAAAAATAATAATAATCTTTTCAATCAACATTCTGGACAAAATACGAGAGCGAAAATATCCTGTAATTTCATTGGTTGAAAGAAAGTGGGGAAAAAAGAAAAAAAAAACCCACAAATGTGTGTGTATGTCTGTGTACATGCATGTGTATTTGGGTGCGTGTGCGTGTTTGTGTGCATTTGTACGTGTATGTGAATGAGTGTGTGTGTTTGCATTTGTAAGTACATGTGAATAAGTTTGTGTGTATGTGTATGTGAATGAGTGTGTATGTGTGTTTGTATGCTTCGGTAACAGTTAATCTGTACTCTGTGCAGCCCCCTTACGGTTTGGGCCCAGCTAAATGGGGGGGGGGGGGGAGGAGGGGGCGGGGGGCAGCCCCTTTACGGTTTGGGCCAGGCTAAATGGGGGGAGCTGCTTTGGGGGAGCACTGGCCATATGGAAACGATTTGAGGCATTCCTGACTGATTACAGCCTGTTATGAGAAGGTCCAGCAGCCTTACTGGAACCATGGTGAACAGTGCTTCACAGAAGCATAGTGTAGTATAGAAGAGTGCTCACTGGGCGAGCGAAACGTAGGTCAAGGAGGAGAGAGAGAAGGATGGAGAGAGAACTGGAAGGATAAGGAGAGTTAATGAAACAGAAAGAAACAGGCAAAAGGTGAGAAAGAATGAGGAAAAGTAGAAAAGTGTAGGAGAGTGAGGAGAGTTGTTTTCTCTGTCCACCAAGGAGGACAAATTAGATTTTGTTTTCAAAAGCACAATGAATTGGCTCATCGCCAGGCTGGGATGTGTGCTAAACTCTGTCAAGAGTAAAACAGGGCCTTTCAAACAGCTTTACCCACTGCGCTCACAGACTCTCTCTCTCCCTCTCTCTATATATATATATGTGTACGTATGTATTTATATATTACCTGTGAATGCATTTTTATAAATGCAAAATTTCCACATTTTATTGGAACTAGGACAGCAGACAAATATTAGGCATGGCTAAATCCAAGATGCTTCATCAAATGGCCAAATTAAGGTTTAAATTGCGGACGGGATGAATTAAGGTATTAAAATAGTGAAGAATACAAAGAGCCGGTTGTGTATTCAGCTCTGCAAAAGTGAGCCATCGCTGCAACGCTCTTCCTCTCCAAAGTAGCCCGTTTCTCAGAAAGCAGCACGGAAAAGCATGCAAATTACAGGAGATGAGAGCCAATTATTTCTGAAGAGTAGGCCAAGCTAGTCCACATGCTGGGGGCAATACAGATTATCCTAATCATATTTAATGAATTGATTGCTCGAAGTAGCTTTTCTGTCCCCTGGATTTAAAAATTTTGCTTCTGCTTTCAGAAGTTAGATTCCTATTTCTCTGAAACTTCTGTGTTGTGTTTGTAATTATTTGTGTACACACACACATGCACATGCGCGCACACACATACACAGGACACACACACGCAGATTTTCACAATGCCATGTTCAGCACCTGTTCAACCTCCAGCTGGTATGTTCTTCCTGCTGATAAGAAAGAAATGGCCCGAGAACTGTGGTACTCCACTTATCAATCCAGTGAGGTCATATAAGGTCAGCAGGGCGACAGCATAAAGTAGAGGTTAAGGAACTGGGCATGAAACTTACAGATTTGATTCCCACTGGTACTATGGCGCAAAAATGCTGCTTAACTTGAATCTCTTCAGTCTATAAGCCAGATGTATAAATAGACTGTGTGTGTTTCTCAATGCCAAGAACGACAGGTTCGGTCTTGTGTTCTCATGAAGGACGTTACTGTAAAGTTCCCCTGGGAGATCGGACTTCCAGGAACACATGGACAGAGAATGCTGCTCTATGTTGGGATGCTGCTCTATGTTGGGATGCTGCTCTATGTAGAGGATGCTGCCCTACGTTGGGATGCTGCTCTATGTTGGGATGCTGCTCTACGTTGGGATGCTGCTCTATGTAGAGGATGCTGCTCTATGTAGAGGATGCTGCCCTACGTTGGGATGCTGCTCTATGTTGAGATGCTGCTCTATGTAGAGGATGCTGCTCTACGTTGGGATGCTGCTCTATGTTGAGATGCTGCCTATGAGGATCTGCTCTATGTTGGGATGCTGCTCTATGTAGAGGATGCTGCTCTATGTTGGGATGCTGCTCTATGTAAAGGATGCTGCTCTACGTTGGGATGCTGCTCTATGTTGGGATGCTGCTCTATGTTGGGATGCTGCTCTATGTGAGGATGCTGCTCTAGTTGGATGCTTGCTTGTTGGATGCTGCTCTATTTTGGGATGCTGCTCTATGTAGAGGATGCTGCCCTACGTTGGGATGCTGCTCTATGTAGAGGATGCTGCTCTATGTTGGGATGCTGCTCTATGTAGAGGATGCTGCTCTATGTTGGGATGCTGCTCTATGTAGAGGATGCTGCTCTATGTTGAGATGCTGCTCTATGTAGAGGATGCTGCTCTACGTTGGGATGCTGCTCTATGTTGAGATGCTGCTCTATGTAGAGGATGCTGCCCTACGTTGGGATGCTGCTCTATGTAGAGGATGCTGCTCTATGTTGGGATGCTGCTCTATGTAGAGGATGCTGCTCTATGTTGAGATGCTGCTCTATGTAGAGGATGCTGCTCTATGTAGAGGATGCTGCTCTATGTAGAGGATGCTGCTCTATGTTGGGATGCTGCTCTATGTAGAGGATGCTGCTCTATGTTGGGATGCTGCTCTATGTAGAGGATGCTGCTCTATGTTGAGATGCTGCTCTATGTAGAGGATGCTGCTCTATGTTGGGATGCTGCTCTATGTAGGGATGCTGCTCTATGTTGGGATGCTGCTCTATTTTGGGATGCTGCTCTACGTTGGGATGCTGCTCTATGTAGAGGATGCTGCTCTATGTTGGGATGCTGCTCTATGTAAAGGATGCTGCTCTACGTTGGGATGCTGCTCTATGTTGGGATGCTGCTCTATATTGGGATGCTGCTCTATGTTGGGATGCTGCTCTATGTTGAGATGCTCGTGACGAGTGGTTACGCTACCACACTGCTCCGACTGGTTTTCCTCTTGCATCTCTGAGACATTTATTTTCAATTTGTGCAGAGCTGGAACTCATTCAGAAAAGATCTGTTTTCACCGAGAAATTAATTTGTTTAAATTATCAAAGTGCACCCGAGATGGCAAACCAGTGATGTCATCTCAGAGACGCTTTGATAAGCACTTTTGATTGGTTAAAAATATTGCTTTGAGGAGCCGTCTGGGTAGTGTAGAGGTATAAGCACTCGCCTTTCACTGCAGAGACCCGGGTTCAATCCCTGGCAGCGCTACTTCCGGCTTGGTCAGACGTTCCTACGAACACAATTGGCAGTGTTTGTGGGTGGGATGCTGGTGAGGGTATGAGTCCTGATGAGTGCATTAGCGACTCCTACTGGTTGGGGTGCCTGTTCAGCAAGGAGGGGATCTGGGGGAGATAGCGTGAACCTCTGCACGTGTTACGCTCTCCCAGTGAAACTCCTCGCTGTCAAGTGAAAAGAAGCGGCTGGCGACTCCACATATATCGGAGGAGGCATGTGGTAGTCTACACCCTCTCCAGACCGACAGAGGATAGCGCATCGACCAGGACTGTGTGATACACACAGGGAATTGGTATAACGACTAAATTGGGGAGAAAATGGGAGAAAATATTTTATTAAATAAAAATTAAATTAAATTTTTAAAAATTATTGCTTTGAAAGTAATTGCAAAGACATTTGTTTGTGTAAGTATGTGTAGTTTGTGGGTGTACGCCAGTTTAACTGATGTTAGTGTGAAACTAATTTTTTTATTAATGCATCTCAGTGTGCATTACTAAAAATGTATTTATTTAATAATTCCTTCCCACTATTCCCAAAAAATCACTGTAACATCAAAAACCTAAAAGTTCTTCTGGGGTTACTAACATCTGAATCCAGAAAAAAACTATTATACTTGCCTCCATTTTAATTTGTAAAGACAAGTGTAATGAGAGTGTAGCAAGAGTGTGAAAAGATTTTGGAAAAAAGAGACGACTTGAATTAATTATTTAGGCTGAAATGGAAAAAAGTAGAAAGCATCCACAGCTTTGCCTACTGGGAAAAAGAGGGGGATGACGGGGGGATAAATAGAGTGGGAAACAGAGGAGAGAAGGATTGAGAGAGAGACTTTTGATGTTCCAATATTAAACCTGCAAAATCTTTCAAAGTTACACAGAAAATCCACCCTTTATATTCCATCCTAATACGCCTCAAACCCACCTCCCATCTCACTCCTGAAATGAAAACAAGAGGGAGTGAGGGAGAAGAGGAAGTGAAAGAAGGAGAGGGGGAGTGGGAGATGGGGAGAGAGGCTCTGGTTTTTTCAGGAAAAATCCTATTAAATTAATTAAATGGAGAAATATCTTTTATAGTGTATGCACATGTACATGTCAAAATGTGTGTATGCATGAGTGTGTGTGTGTGTGCATGTATGTGTGTGAGGCTGTGTGTGTGTTTGTGTGTGTTAGTGCGCATGTGGCTGTGTCATTGTAAACTTATTTAAAAAATACATCTTCATAGTTAAAGAATACTTAAATAAATAAATAAATAAATAAATAAATAAATAAATAAATAAATAAATAAATACAATTCACAAACCACCATTCAAAATAAATGAATATTCATTACATTATTTGAGCAAAAACTGTGGGTCTGTTTTTGATTTAAATGAAAAATGGTCTTACTATTAGAGATGAAAAAAACAAATCACAGGGTAAGAAAATGCATTGGCACTAAGACGAAAAACAGTCCTTGTTTTGGGTAAGAATGGAGAGTAAATTGCCCAGCCCATCTCTCCTCTGCTCTCGCTGGCTGCATTATGGAAATTACCCCTGTCGCGACGGAGGAAGTTGACATTCTGGTTTTATTTTTCTTCTCTTTCTGTTCTTTCTTTCGCTCTTTTCGCCCCGTGTCGGCCTTTTCCCTGAAGCCGCGTAAAGCCGTCAGCGCCAGCACAATGGCGGATGCCCGCCCGGCCGACGGGAGGAAACTGGAATGCATTGTGGGGGTTTTTTAGCACAGTGGTTCGGTTTAAACAAAGGCCAGTCCTCCCAAACGGAGGGCAGAACATTCCGGATATAAATAAATAAACGAATAAAATAAATCCCAAAAAAAATTCCCACAAGATTCTCTTCCTTTTTGACACCATCTCTCTGACTCTCTCTCTCTCTTTCCCACCATCCATCCATTATCTATACCCGCTTATCTAGGTCAGGGTCATGGGGGGATACTGGAGCCTATACCAGTGTGCACTGGGGGAGAGGTAGGAATACACCCGACAGGCTGCCAATCCATTGCACGCTACCCACATCATTCACTCACCATTCATACACACTCACACGCATGGGCAATTTAGAGTCTCCAGTTAGCCTACCTGCATGTCTTTGGACTGTGGGAGGAAACCGGAGTACCCGGAGGAAACCCACGTGGACACGGGGAGAACATGCAAATTCCACACAGACAGGCCCAGGCTGGGATTCAAACCCAGGACCATCTTGCTGAGAGGTGACAGTGCTGCCCCTCTTCCCCACCATAACTTACTAATAATTCAAAGGAACACCTCACTCTCTCTAGACTGAAATATCTCCCTGGTGTTATTGACACTCCCTGCA
>NC_057940.1:57114919-57127419 GCF_018555375.3 Anguilla rostrata
AGGACTGCATGGTTCCCCCACCTCTCTCTCTCTACCTAGCCATGAATTTTCAGTTGCCAGATCAACTATCAAAATAAACAAGGGGTTGATCTGCAGCCAAAATATACCTTTTGCAAAGAACCGTGTTACTTTTCTGCAACTTTGCCAGGAGAATTGCAAGAAATGGACCCCTGAATCAATACACACACACACACACACGCACGCACACACGCAGACACACTCAGACACACGTGTACACACACACACACACACGCAGACACGCAGACACACTCAGATACACATGAACACACAAACACACACACAAACACACGCAGACACACTCAGATACACATGAACACACAAACACACACACGCACACACGCAGACACACTCAGACACACATGAACACACAAACACACACACACACACATTCCAAAAGCCGTTAATCTTCACCCCCCCCCCCCCAACCGCCTGCTGTCTCCATGGTTATGATCCCCATGGCAACCATAAATCAAGAAAATGCTCTCTTTCGAAAGATTGTTGGTAGGCACAACATGATTCCATACAAAACCCCAACTATTCTCTGAATGGACTGTGATTGAAAGCGAGCCCTTTTCTAATGTAAGCCTTCCCATCCTTGCCCATGAGCACCAGGACTGACTGTCCCGGGCTGGATTTATGACCTCTCGATGGCAAAAAAGGGGATTTTCAAGGCTTCACCGACCTACGTTGTGAGGTCCGAGTGTGTGAAACGGGGTGGAAGGGAGCATCCTCACTGCGGTCCTTAACCTAGGGGCTGAAATTTTAGCGCTTTTGGAAACGGCTGTTGGCTTCCAGACCCAAGCGAGTTGTCGGGTCAAGATAAAGTGCCGTCAGTCTCCCAAACGGACTCGGTCCATGCTGTTTTAATTTGCCAAGCGAGTGTTCTGAGTGGAAGAGCACACTCTTCCGCTGGTTCTGTCTTCACCAGCTGAGCCAGACAGCGCTCTGGGGCGTGCAAGCAGCACTCACTGGTGCGAAGACTGTCTGTTTCTATCAGTAACCTTGGGAATTTCAAAAAGAACAGGAGAAGAAACAGCACTTTGTTGTCCTCTGACGTCTCCGTCTGAGCGATGCGGGGCTCTGTCCGTTATCGAGAGGCTTTGAGGAGGAGAGGAGAGAACTGAGAGAGCTACTCGCTGGCCTGCTGTGTCTGAGGCTGTATTCTCTATACGGTTTAGAGCCACTCGCTGTGTCTGAGGCTGTATTCTCTATACGGTTTAGAGCCACTCGCTGTGTCTGAGGCTGTATTCTCTATACGGTTTAGAGCCACTCGCTGTGTCTGAGGCTGTATTCTCTATACGGTTTAGAGCCACTCGCTGGTCTGAGGCTGTATTCTCTATACGGTTTAGAGCCACTGCTGTGTCTGAGGCTGTATTCTCTATACGGTTTAGAGCCACTCGCTGTGTCTGAGGCTGTATTCTCTATACGGTTTAGAGCCACTCGCTGTGTCTGAGGCTGTATTCTCTATACGGTTTAGAGCCACTCGCTGTGTCTGAGGCTGTATTCTCTATACGGTTTAGAGCCACTCGCTGTCTGAGGCTGTATTCTCTATACGGTTTAGAGCCACT
Organism: Anguilla rostrata; assembly: GCF_018555375.3. Taxonomy (NCBI): domain Eukaryota; kingdom Metazoa; phylum Chordata; class Actinopteri; order Anguilliformes; family Anguillidae; genus Anguilla; species Anguilla rostrata. Next base: position 57,116,509 of record NC_057940.1, read on the forward strand.
CGCTGTGTCTGAGGCTGTATTCTCTATACGGTTTAGAGCCACTCGCTGTCTGAGGAATCTCAGTGTGAGCCGGACTAATGGTGCCTGAGAGAGAACTGACCTCCAGACAGGTTAGAGTCCTGAGCTACGCATGCATGCACACACACTCACTCACACACTCACACACTCACACACTCACTCACACACACACTCACACACTCACACACTCACACACTCACTCACACACACACTCACACACTCACACACACATCCACCAGTTCTTGAGATAACTACAGCCCTAAAGCGTATGACAGCTCTCTGGGGTCTGCAGTCTAGGGTCTGGGTTCTCAGGTCTGGGATGTGGGGTCTGGGGTCTGGGATGTGGGGTCGCGGGTCTGGGGTCTCAGGTCTGGGATGTGGGGTCTCAGGTCTGGGATGTGGGGTCTGGGGTCTGGGGTCTGGGATGTGGGGTCGCGGGTCTGGGGTCTCAGGTGTGGGATGTGGGGTCGCGGGTCTGGGGTCTCAGGTCTGGGATGTGGGGTCTCAGGTCTGGGATGTGGGGTCTGGGGTCTGGGGTCTGGGGTCTGGGATGTGGGGTCGCGGGTCTGGGGTCTCAGGTGTGGGATGTGGGGTCGCGGGTCTGGGGTCTCAGGTCTGGGATGTGGGGTCTCGGGTCTGGGGTCTCAGGTGTGGGATGTGGGGTCGCAGGTCTGGGGTCTCAGGTGTGGGATGTGGGGTCGCGGGTCTGGGGTCTGGGGTCCGGGATGTGGGGTCGCGGGTCTGGGGTCTCAGGTCTGGGATGTGGGGTCTGGGGTCTGGGTCTGGGGTCTGGGATGTGGGGTCGCGGGTCTGGGGTCTCGGGTGTGGGATGTGGGGTCGCGGGTCTGGGGTCTGGGGTCTGGGATGTGGGGTCGCGGGTCTGGGGTCTGGGATGTGGGGTCGCGGGTCTGGGGTCTCGGGTGTGGGATGTGGGGTCACGGGTCTGGGGTCTCGGGTGTGGGATGTGGGGTCGCGGGTCTGGGGTCTGGGATGTGGGGTCGCGGGTCTGGGGTCTGGGATGTGGGGTCGCGGGTCTGGGGTCTGGGATGTGGGATGTGGGGTCTCGGGTGTGGGATGTGGGGTCGCGGGTCTGGGGTCTGGGATGTGGGGTCGCGGGTCTGGGGTCTCGGGTGTGGCCTAAGCAGTAATGCAGATGACAGGTCGGGGGCACCATGTGAGGTGAAGTCATGTCATCCCCCGCCGCCGCGGCCTGCGCCGTCTCTCCCGTGATTGGTCGCGGTCGGAGGAGCAGTGAATGGGCCTGTGTTTTCCCCGGCCGCGAGGTCACAGCGAACGGAACCCGCGATCACATCCCCATTGTTTCCCGCGCCTGTGTCACATAATTACCCACAGGGCTGACCTTCATCCGCATGAATCGCCCATCTGTGACTGCGCCCGCACGGAAAAGAGCCACAGAAAACAGATCTGCACGATCTGGAGGAGCGGCGACGTCTGCATCGCTATTGGCAACGTCCAGAGCCAAGGCCTGCGTTCACAGAGAGAGAGAGAGAGAGAGAGAGAGAGAGAGAGAGAGAGAGAGCGGGCAAGGCTGCGTTCAGAGAGAGAGAGAGAGAGCCGGGCCAAGGCCTGCGTTCACAGAGAGAGAGAGAGAGAGAGAGAGAGCCGGGCCCAAGGTCTGCGTTCAGAGAGAGAGAGAGAGAGAGAGAGAGAGAGAGAGAGAGCCGGGGCCAAGGCCTGCGTTCACAGAGAGAGAGAGAGAGAGAGAGAGAGAGAGCCGGGCCCAAGGTCTGCGATCACAGAGAGAGAGAGAGAGAGAGAGAGAGAGAGAGATAGATACAGAGAGAGATTGGGTGAAAGTGTGTGGAAGCAAGAGAAGAGAGAACCTAGAAATACCGCCTCACGGTTGTATGCCACCGCCAACCAGTAGCCAGTTTGGATATAAAATGTCGTCACTTCATCATTTTATCCTATTAGACATTTGTGTGAAAATTTGTCATAATTAGCGTATGAATTCTTGAGTTATGGCCAAAAACGTGTTTTGTGAGGTCACAGTGACCTTGACCTTTGACCACCAAAATCTAATCAGTTCATCCTTGAGTCCAAGTGGACGTTTGTGCCAAATTTGAAGAAATTCCCTCAAGGCGTTCCTGACATATCGCATGCACGAGAATCGGGACGGATGGACGGACGGACGGACAACCCGAAAACATAATGCCTCTGGCCACGGCTGTGCTGCCGCGGAGGCATAAAAAAAGTGTGACAGAGAGAGAGAGAGAGACCGAAAGAGAGAGAGAGTGAGAAATTGTGCATACAATACCGTTGGGCCACAACCACACCCCCAACCCAGATGTGACAAAAATACATCAACATTATTACCTAGATTGTAAGAGAGGGAGGGAGAGAGAGAGAGAGAAGGAAGAAAGTATTGGGAGAGGGAGAGGAAGAGAGAGAGAATATAGAGAAATACGGAGAGAGAAAAATAAATCTACCCAGAGAAAGGGTTTGGAAGGGGTGGGGATGGAGTGGGGAGGGGGATGTGCCACCCCCATGTAGAAACGCCTGTGCCCCTGCACCCCCCCCAGTCCAATCCAAGCCTCCCGCAAGGAATTCTGGGCAATCTGTATCCGTTACAGTCTCAAGACTTTGTGCATGGATCTGAGTAGGACATAGTTAGCCCTGTCCTCCACCAAAAATAGTCTTACCCCTCCAGCGTCCATCTTTCCAGGCTTTCTGGAAGGAAAAGTGGGAGATGCCATCATTTGGGATGAAAAGGAACAGGAGTGGGGAACCGCTTCACACACTGGGAACAGGAGTGGGAACCCACTTCACACACTGGGAACAGGAGTGGGAACCCACTTCACACACTGGGAACAGGAGTGGGAACCCATTTCACACACTGGGAACAGGAGTAGGAACCCGTTTCACACACTGGGAAGAGGAGTGGGAACCCATTTCACATGCTGGGAACAGGAGTGGAAACCGATTCACACGCTGGGAACAGGAGTGGGAAACCAGGCACTAAAGTGCCGAGCGAGGCTGTCAACGGCAAATATGTTTCCTGTGTTCTTCCTGATTTAGCCTAAGGATGAAACCCCCTCTCCCTGGGAAAAGCTACACTCTCAGAAGAATGTATTCCAATGGGCACATCTGCATCGCCGCAGAGGAACCCTCTCTAGTTCAAGGATTCTATGTCAGGCAAAATGGCTCAATCTGAGAGCTTTCACACTTTGGACACCTCCCATAGATGGTTCCTCTTTGGAGACAAGCCAAAGAACTATTTCAGAACCATTTTCCCTGTAAGGTTAACCTGGTGATGCTCATAGTACTGTAAGGTTAACCTGGTCAGGCTCATAGTACTGTAAGGTCAACCTGGTGAGCTCATATACGTAAGGTTAACTAGGCAGCTTATACCGTACTGTAGGTTTAACGATCAGGTCATAGTACACGTAAGGTTCACATAGCATAACCTTAGTATCTAGGTTAATCATCAGTAATCAAACCACAAGTCCCCTAGCCAACTTTAGTACTCACTTACATAATTCACAAAAGCAAATTTCATGCAACTTGTAACTGCTCTGAACATGCTTGTACTAAAAAGTAATAAATTTAGGACTGTATCGTTATTTGTACTTAAACCGATAATAAAAGTTACTTTAATATTCGATTTACATCTTTAACACTGCAATTGTTTAGGGGTCAGTTGGGTGTTGCACATTAACTGTCTGGTGCAACTGGAAGTTGTTGTTTTGTCAGTCCCCATAAAATGACTAATAAACATTGGCACGGTTATGTTGGTGCATGCCCAAACAATAAAAAAACTCGTTATACTGCTCCGTGACTTTTGCACGGCCCGCATACTGACACAGTACGCATTGTTTTTACTGAGCAATAGACCCGCACTGACAAGAGGCGATTACAGTATTAAAAACAAAACAAAAAACTTATATATATATAAAGCAACGTCAGTTTACTTAATGGGTAAGTACTGCGTGTCATGTACTCTACACGGACTAAAACAGCTAATTTACTAGTTTGTTGCAAAACATGCATTGGTGCCTGTGACATGGGTTAGCCTATGCACTTCATTTGTTAAGTTTGTAATTGGCTATAACGGCTGCAGCTCAATTGTACAGGCAAAGATTTCTACATTAGCCTAATGAAATCAGGATATTTATGTTAAGAGGCTATAATGATCGATTTTGTTGCCAGTTTATCCCAGTTTTCCTCCGCAAAAGTAATTGCGTTATTTCCTAGATTACTAACATTGAGAATGGAGAGGCCAAAAAACTATATCCTGTATAAAATAAAAATGAAAACATTCATGCACTGTTAAATTTATGTTCGCAAAGAAATGTTGGGTAACGTTTTTAAGGAGAAAACGTACCGGGTAAAATCGTTCTTTCCAGGGGGAAAGAAGAGTGCGCGCGCCGGGCAGCGCTTCTCCTGCTCGCCTGCCTCGCGCTGCGGAGCTGTAGGAGAATGCTGGGACTGCGTGATGTCAGATCGCTCGGGTCATTTGAAGGTTAGCAGCCTGGGAAGGGTTCACAGAAAGTTCACGCGCATATATTAGGAAATTCAATCGTTCATTCCTTGTGACAAAACTAGAAGGAAATGAACTGCGTATAGGCTGGATAACACATTCGTCATCGAAGGGGGCGATATGCTTTTAAAAAGCGAGCCGCCTTATTTATAAAATATTTAAACATATTTCAATTCAGCGCGCGTGATCCGGGACTGGGTCCCTCCGAGTAGGTAACCGTGCGGGACGGGACGTGCGAAAGCACCTTAAGATAAACGCGCCGGGATATCACGGAGGGGGTCAATCGCTGAAACCCCTAAACCCGCTGCATCTAGGACTGCATGGGAAATGGCAAGTGAGCATTTGGATCAATTACCAGCTTTTAGAAACGTCGACTGTCATAACTCATGATTCCAGTGCGGGAAAGGGACCGAGAATTTACGTGCCAAAACCGAGTGCAGAGTTTGATGGAGTTGGGTCCACTTCTGCGACCGTTTTCCCTGCAGACCTAAAAGGAGGAAGAAAAGGCTCTGCATTTTCAGACTATCGCAAAGGGGGACATCATGTTTGACTGCATGGATGTTCTCGCGGTGAGCACGGGGCAGATGCTGGATTTCTACTCCGCGAGCCCGTCGTGCATGGTGCAGGGGAGGAATCTGAAGGCGCGTTTCTCCGGGCTGACGCAGAGAGACTGGCGGCATCGCCGATGCACTCAGTGTAGGTCCCCATTTCCTTCTCTTTGTACCTAAACTCATTCGTATTGCCCATCATATCTGTATTTGTCAACAGTCTTAAGCGCCCGTCTGATCTACTTGTATATCTCACTAAATATTGCAGCACTTGCTGACTTGCTCGTTTCATCTACGACGAAGATCCCCGCTCTCTCTCCGTAGTTGTTTTAGGTTTAATGTATGTATGATTTATGACAGTTCCACTGAAACATAGTTACCCAAATGTACGCTATTTGTATCGGCGCGAGGGTTTGGATCCGTGCTCCTATTTGTTGTGTGCGTGTATGTGTGTGTCTGTCTGTCTGTCTGTCAAGCGGGCAAAATTAAAATTCCTATTACAAGTGAACTGTCATGCAATCTTTCATACAGAGCGACACATAAGTCTCACTTGTTTGTATTGTAGTCTTTTTGGTTCACAGACACAGGTGTCCCTATAGCCTTGCCAGACATTAATCACCCTGGCGCAAAGTGTGGAGACGCACGTGCTGTAGCGCGATGCTCCTTCCAGACACGGGGCTCAGAAATGCCAAAGGTAAACAGAAGAAAGGACGGGTCGCCCCCCGTTTGGTGCGGACTACTACGCGCCAGCAGCACGCGCCCACTGGTGTACTCTACACGGATGTAGGCTTCATTGTTTCCCGACATTTCAAACAACATTTGGTAGACGGGGCTGTTTTTAGACAAACACGCTGGCAGAATTTCAGTGGAACTAATGCGATACTTTCTCCACATACGCTTTCCCCCCGTTTCCCAAGACTGCCATACATAGCATCATGCATGAATTTATACTTGCAGACGATCAAATCAGACCAGAGACGCACCCAGTCAAGGATATAGCCTAACCGTTCATAGACTGTTATGGGATATAGGCTACGCTACATTTACGTAAGCAAAAGCGTTATTGTGAGAGCACGATTTACAAGGGAAGTGCCCTGGACAACTTTAACCCCCGTGATTTATTTCTGATAACGAGACTTCGGCTAAGATGAAAGTACAAAGTTGCGGCGAGCTGTTAGTCACGCTGTTCCGGGCCATAAATCAATAGCAGGTGGCCGTTATCAGAAGCTTGCGAGCGAGGAAAATAGTTTTACACTAAAACGAATTAAAACGACAATAAAATAACTTAAGTGAGCCACGTTAGTCCCTTTTATTAATGAATCCCACGCGTTTAATCTGTCTTCACACTGAAATCAACACATTTATTTATACGTTAAGTTTTACTCAATTACATCTGCATTTCAGTGTTGCCTGTAACTCGCTGCAAGCGAAAGAAATGGGATTACTCTGAAATTATTTAGGTCATACCCTTTAAAGTTGTCAGATTTTATTTGAACTGTTGTACCAACTGGTTATCGCAAGGGGTAATAATAATTTGGGGAAATTATTCGCTTTTTAAGTCATTGTCATCAGTGTTTTCTGTCATATAGCAAGGTTCTCATCCACGATGACAATGAGTGCAAAATCCCTTTCTTTTTCTGCTCGAGTAAAGGCGATTTTTTTTCAGATTTTTGCACATATAATTAATCTACGCTGAATGCCGCTGTCTGATATCGCTGTTTGTGGTGGAGCTGAAACGCCTATCGATCCAGAGGCAGAGCACGTTACAGCTGTTGGACAGAATGCCTCTGTATGGCAAGCCGTTTTAGCTTTAAATCATTTCTAGAATATATCACAAATACAATTCTAACTAGTTTGAATGCAAATTCTAGATATCAGAAATTCAATTGTAACTAGTTATAATTCAAGCGTTCCCCAATTCATTTCAATGGGACCTTTCATTTTTGATATGAAGAATTGTATTTTAACTAGTTAAAATTAGACATAATTAAAACTAGTTGAAATTCTCTTATTGATAAAGAATTCCAATTTTAACTAGTTAAAATTGAATTCATGATATCAGAAATAGATTTTTTATCTAGTTGAAATTATATTGTTGATATCAGTAATTGATTTTATGATATCAGAAACTGGCATTTTTGAAATTAATGAGAAAAATGTTTTCAATCTGACTAGTTAAAATAGTATTTCCGATATCAAGAATATGCATTTTATCTAGTTAAAATCAAATTTCAGATATCAGAAATACACATTATAACTAGTTACAATTGAATTTCTGATATCAAGGATTTGCATTCTAACTAGTTAGAATTTGAATTTGAGATATCCTCTAGAAATTAAATGCTAAAACGGCTTGCTCCGTACGTTCCGTTTGTCTGAATCTCTACGAAGGCAGATAAAGCAACATGTTCTTGATTTTGATCATTTACTCAGTTTTGCGGAGATGCGTTTTGTATATTTCTGTCAACAAGACAGGAAATCGACACGTTTTTGGTCGTCTGCTAGTCTTCATGCCTATGAATATGCCCCTGCATGTTTTCAGGTTGCAGGAGGGCACTTACGCGGGCACGGGGAGAACATGCAACCTCTCTCCCCCCTTCCGGGATTCAAACCCAGGACCCTCTGGCTGTGATGTGACGTGCTCTCCACTGCACCACCGTGCTGTTTCCCGATCCTGTTCTATTGACCTTGAACCACTTGTGTGGGTTAATGAAAAAATAAAATAATTTACCTCAGAGCGGGTTACCCTGAGATTACTATGACCCAGAGGAGATAAAATATAGAACCTTTTGTATCTCGTTTTCAATTTCCTGCAGTGCTCTTCACTGCCTATTCAATGTTTGCCCACTTGTCTCCGTTCCTTCCTCATATGATAATTAAAAATACTGGCAGCAAACGAGCCCCATAGCTCCATTTTCTGTAAAATTTTGTACTCTGGCCTGCAGGACAATACAGCTGTATTTTTACGGATCTCCCGCTGACAGGCGAGTTTAAATGGATATTTTGTACATCCTGGTAAAAAAGCAGGAGACAGAAAGGTAGAGTGGTGGAGCATCGCTGTCTGTCTTCTACCGATGGCCTAAAAGCTGAATGTCGCCATTTTTTCTTTTTGTCTGGCAGAACAGATGAATCACAGTCTTGTAGATCACTCCCAGTTTTACAGAACAGTATCAGTCTTATAAATCAGTCCCAGTTTTACAGAACAGTATCAGTCTTACATATCTGTTGCAGTTTTATAGATCAGTCTCAGTAACAGATCAGTACCAGTATTATAGATCAGTCTCAGCCCTACAGATCAGTCTCCAACTTACAGATCAGTCTCAGTCTTACAGAACAGTTTCAGTCTTACAGATCAGCCTCAGTCTTACAGACACAATCCAGTGGTTTAGCAGTATCCAGTGAGTGAAAGAGAACTGGAGAAGGGTGAGGCTTTGCTTACCGAATCATAGAATGTTTGGACCATCACAGACCCGCAGATCTGAAGCAGGTGCTGATGGTTGCCACGGTGATTCTGAAGCAGAATATTTAGGCTTGTTTCTGGAGGGAATGGCAGGTTTCTGCTCACAGTGACCCCCGCTGTGGAGGCAAGAATTATTGGAGATGTTCTGAAAGCCGCCTCTCTACGATCTCCCTGTAGCGAGTGTGTGTGTGTGTGTGAGCAAGTGTGTGTACATGTGTAAGTGTGTGTGTGTGTGTGTGTGTGTGTGTGTGAGCATGTCCATATATGTTACAACTCTTTGGGCCCCTGATCCAGTGCACATGCTCTGGGGGGGGGGATTACAGCAGGTTATTTACGCACCACGGCCACACTAATACGCTTGTGATCTGGCCTAATCACACCCCCATCCCCTTTCCCAGTATACTTTCACGCTGTCCAATCAGAGCTTGCGCAGACAGGAACTTCCTCCCTTACGGGAGACAACAACGCTGCTGCTCCCACCAGGAACAGAATTCCTCTTCCCAACGCTGCTGCTCCCACCAGGAACAGAATTCCTCTTCCCAACGCTGCTGCTCCCACCAGGAACAGAATTCCTCTTCACAACGGTGCTGCTCCCACCAGGAACAGAATTCCCCTTCCCAACGCTGCTGCTCCCACCAGGAACAGAATTCCCCTTCCCAACGCTGCTGCTCTACAGCAGCAGAATTCCCCTTCCCAACGCTGCTGCCCCAAAAGAAAGGAATTCCCCTTCCCAACGCTGCTGCCCCAAAAGGAGTACATGCATCAGAGCTTTACTCCCAGCATGCCTCAGAGCTTTACTCCCAGCATGCATCAGAGCTTTACTCCCAGCATGCCTCAGAGCTTTACTCCCAGCATGCCTCAGAGCTTTACTCCCAGCATGCATCAGAGCTTTACTCCTAGCATGCATCAGAACTTTACTCCCAGCATGCATCAGAGCTTTACTCCCAGCATGCCTCAGAGTTTTACTCCCAGCATGCATCAAGGCATGGACCTTGACTCCCAGCATGCCTCAGTGGTGGGCGGGGTCTAGTCAGCTCCTGCTTCAGTCATCATGGGGACCCCGATAAAAAACAGACCCACGCTTTTTTCTTTTCCTTTCTTTTTTTGAAAGCTAGACAGAAAAGTATGTCTTTTTCCAGGTCTGTCTTTATCTCTCTCTCCCCCCCTCTCTCTCCTTCACTCTGGGATGTTTTAAAGCTTCTAAATAACAGCCCTAATGAAACTCATACTGCTGTGGGGTTAGGGCTGCTCAAGCTGTTTCTAATTCGCTGTACTCTGGGTGAACTGGGATCATTTCCTCTCCACCCTGTCTGTGTGGGCGCATGTGTTTGCAAGTCTGTGTGTGTGTGAGTGTGTGTGTGCATGTGTGTGTATGTGTGTGCGTGCGTGTGTGTGTGTGTGTGTGTGTGCGTTTGTGTGTGTTTGTGTTTGTCCTGCCAGAGTTGCATAATGAAGCCAAAATATTTTGATTTACTTTCATTACATTACATTTATTTAGCAGACGCTTTTATCCATAGCAATGTACAAAAGTGCATATCATGGTCATTAGAACTACAAAACACAGGTTCAATGAGGTACAATGCTTATTTCGTACAGTTATTCATAGCCAAAAACACAGTTCAGTTATGATTATTATTCTGATCTAACTAATGCCAAGTCAAACTAGGGGAATAATAATCTCCCTTTCTTAATAATCATAAAATATTACTATGTGCTGTTTAAATCTTTGGTTCAGCCAAGCCCCCTTCACACACAGTCAGTCATTCAGTCAGCCAGCCCCCCCCCCCCCATACATGCGCTTACTGTAGTGTTTTTAGAACTCTTTTCCCAACTTCCGCAAGCCATCAGAACACATTCTGAGGACACAACATCATTTCAGTTAAATGCCTATTCGCTAGCTACAGCGATGTGAATGTGGTTACAGGGGTTTGAAACGTTATTTCCAACATCAGGTTATCTGCTATCTGTATCTGACTGTGAAGCTCAGCGTTATGTATCTGTATCGGACTGTGAAGCTCAGCGTTATGTATCTGTATCGGACTGTGAAGCTCAGCGTTATGTATCTGTATCGGACTGTGAAGCTCAGCGTTATGTATCTGTATCGGACTGTGAAGCCCAGCGTTATGTATCTGTATCGGACTGTGAAGCTCAGCGTTATGTATCTGTATCGGACTGTGAAGCCCAGCGTTATGTATCTGTATCGGACTGTGAAGCTCAGCGTTATGTATCTGTATCGGACTGTGAAGCTCAGCGTTATGTATCTGTATCGGACTGTGAAGCTCAGCGTTATGTATCTGTATCGGACTGTGAAGCCCAGCGTTATGTATCTGTATCTGACTGTGAAGCCCAGCGTTATGTCTTCTATATGAGGAAGTAATGCTGTG